>NW_022196904.1:39105630-39113324 GCF_008632895.1 Mastomys coucha
TTCAGAGGGTTTTGCTGTTTTGGGTTTTAGGTTTAGTACATTGTTTTTAATTGCTCTATATGTTTATTGAATACATCTTCAAATTTATGCATCCATTTTTACTTTTTGGACAGCTATGTTTCTTTAGCTCTCTATAATTATTTATAATATTAACAAAACTTACATTTTTGTGTGTACAATAAACTCTATTGATAATATTCAAACAATTAGGGGTACCATAAGTCCATTCTTATGGACTGGAATGGAAACTGTGAGGGAGATTCTAAATGTTGAGGAGAGAGTTGGGGCAGGGACTCTTTAGGAGCCCAGAACATCTCTTTTCTTTCAAGTCCTTGCTATGGTTGGTGATTCAAGTCTTCTTAATCCCTCGAGGTCATGTAGGCCATGAGATCTAACACCTTGTGTCTATAGCCATACTCATTGCCATAGCAGACAGTGGCCTCTACAAACTTGTCACTAAGAGCAACACCAGCCCCAGCATCAAAGATAGAAGAGAATCACTGCTAAAGTTTCAGGACACAACTGGATCCTCACTGTAGCCAGAATGTCCTTTATTAGGGCCCCCAGTGCATGATTCACCAATTTCTTGATGTCATTATATTAGGCAGTTTTCTCCAGGCAGCATGTCGAATCCACCTCAGACACACTGTGTGTAGGCACATGGAAGGCCATGATAGTGAGCTTCCCATTCAGTTATGGGATGACCTTGCCCCAAAGCCTTGTCAGAACCAGTGGATGTAAAGATAATGTTCTGGGTAGCCCCTTGGCCATCACTTTACAACTTCTCAGAGGGGATCATTCATATTTGAAAACTGGTGGCAGTTATGGCATGGAGTTATGGCAAGCAGTTGATGTTGCAGGAACATTGCTGACAATCTTGATTGAATTTGCTTCTCATGGTTCACACCCATCACAAAACTTGTTGGCATCAGCAGAAGGGGAAGTAATGATCACCCTTTTGGATTTACTTTTCAAGTAGGCCCTGGCGTTCTCCATGGTGGTGAAATAAAAGGTGGTTTTGTGTTAGGCAGAAAAAAGAAATGAGATTATTGTAAAAAGCTTTAGAACAGACATATGTAATATGGTAAATATCATTTATCCTAACTCTTTGTGGACAGCTCTGGCTCTGTCCAGATGCCTTTCAAAGGCCATTAATGTTAGGACCACTACAGCTTTAAGGACCTAGAATCAATTTTGTGTGCAGTCTGGGGATATGACTTTTGTGTGATGTGATAACTTAACAGTAGAAGATGGAAAAAGTGAGGAAGAGGTCTGTGTAGCACTGAAGAAAATGATTTCAATTACTTCAATTATGAGGACTTTAGTGTCAGCTGCTGAATTAGGTTCTATGAAGTATAACCCCATACTCCCTGAGAAAGATGACTAGTTTTCTCTGATGATGAAAGTTTTAAATGGTGAAGGACTTGACATTTAAAGAGATGTATAGGCATATTTCAAGCAGAAAAAGGGGAGAAGCATATATGTTAGTTAATCACATCATGGTTTTTAGAGTTTACCCTGTATTAAATCTTTGAATCCTCCAAAGAGACTATAAGGTAAGAAGTACCATCTTGGAAGGCAAGCAGGATGGGTGATTAACTTTGGGTCTTCCAGAGTATAGAATTGTACCTAGAAATTTGGCACCAGGTTGACCTTTTTTGACCCCTCCTTTGGCCACATCATTTCTGTATGTGGGTTAGAGGAGGATGAGGAAAAGTGCCAGAGTGTTTCCCAATTAATATTCTGATGATGGTCAAAAATAGGGATAACAAAATCAGACACAAAAGAACTTCAGAAGTGAAAAGAGAAAAGAAGCAGTGTAATGAGGTTGAAAAGAGGGGTGGGGTATTACTTAGGAAGACATGACAGGGCTGGAGAGGTGGATCTGTCATTAAAGACTAGGCTTAAACTAAAAAACATAACAGAGTTCAGGGTGCTTGTGCATCCTTAATAGGTGGCCATAGCACCAGAGTCTAGGGTTCTCATAAAAGCAGGAGAGACCATCTGCATCCTCCCAGGCTCAGAGGGTATGTGATAAGTGCATACATCAAGAGCTCCCTCAGAACCTCAAGCTTGTACACTTTAGCTTCAATAGGAAAACAGGAAGAAAAAGGACTTCTACTGTGTCTTCTACTTCACTGCTGGAATTTATGCCTTTAGAATGAAATATAACATTATCCTAATAATGAATTATGAAGCCCTATAAGGACATGACCTTACATAATTCATTTACTTCTGTACCATTTGTCCCATTTGCCTAGAGACGATCAGATGTCATGTTCTTATGTGAAACTGGAAGGGGCTGTAACTCAAACACACAGGAGTGTTCATTATTGTATTGTGAAGAACAGGTCCACTAGCAGCCCCAGAGCCCCATGGGAGGCTTTCCAAATATTCCCCTGTATATACTGACTTAAAAGCTCATCTGGAAGTTTAGACACCCCTGGAGTTCCCACAAAGCCATTCTTCTCGTCTGTGACTTAAGGAACCTATAATTTTATATCAGAAGATGGACTTCTTTTCCTAACTGCTGTCTCTGCTGATGCCATACATGGGACTGGGCACTACCTGATGAGAGATGATTGGAGAAATGTAACTATTATGGGTAAAGATATTAATTCCATTCACATCTTTTTCTTCTGGCATGCTGGTGTGCTTCAGATTCAAATTAATATTGATGTACTCAGATCTCATGTTTTATAGTTTCCAGGCCAGGTTCTTAAGGTGTTATTATATTGTACTGTATATGAGGAGCGCTTATATTCTGGTCACTAAGGAATATGGTCTCCTCTTATAAATACCTTTATATTTCAAGGGTTATTTTTCATTGTTAGTAAATATACATAAAAGCCTTAATAAAGGAATAAAGTATGAACAAGAAAAAATAACTCCACCAGAGATGATTTAAGAATGACATTCAGTTGGGCAGTGGTGGCACACACCTTTAATCCCAGCACTTGGGAGGCAGAGGCTGGCAAATTTCTGAGTTTGAGGCCAGCCTGGTCTACAAAGTGAGCTCCAGGACAGCCAGGGCTATACAGAGAAACCCTGTCTCGAAAAACCAAAAAAAAAAAAAAAAAAAAAAAAAAAAAAAAAAGACATTCAAATGTAGAAAATTCCAAGGACATACCAGGTACTCATGAAAGTCTCATGTATGTGGTCATTTTCCTTCTATCCTTATATTTCCCATCTGACATCTCAAAAAAATGGCTTCATTGAATGACATCAGTAGGATCTCTTTCCTTCAGCTTCACTTGAATAGATCATCTCTAGGTGGTGCCACCACATCACTTGGAGGCAGCAGAAAGCTCTGTTTCTCATATCTAGCCTCTCTTTTGTGAACCTGTGTGTGCTGTGGTAATGGCACAGCTCTTTTACCTGCCTGCTTATTTAATACAACATTCTTTATTTAGTTTTTAATTATCATGTGTGTATAGTTCTGTACATATGAGTGCAGGTACCCTCGAATGCCAGAGGATTCCATGGGGTTGGAGTTACAGGTTGTTTGTGAAGCACCTGGTGTGGGTCCTGGTTACTGAAGATGGCTTCTCTTCAAGAGTATCAGGTGTTATTAACAGTGGATCAATAGCTCCAGTCTCTCAATACTGTATCTAAGCTACAGCGATAACTTCTCAGCACTGCATCATAACTTAAAGCCTTATTAGAAATAGTAAAGCTGCTTTGTTGTGGCTTCCCTATTGATGTTGCAGCATGCATTTCCATTTTCATTAACTCTGCTCAGTCACTGTCTGCTGGCCCACACAGCAACAAGGTTCCTTATGCTGGCACTTTCCAGTGATCTGTCTGTCTTGGGTGCACAGGCAGCCACTGTAGGCTGGGGCAGTGTGCTTCTGACTTCCTTCCACTCTGGCTTCCACAGCCTGAAGGCTGGACAAGCAACAGAAGGGTCACCTCCCTTTCCCTGCAGTGAGTGCTCACAAGCTCATAAACCCTGCAAAAACTGAATAGGCTGACCAGCCCTGCCAGGTTTGGAGAACTTGCAGCAAAGCACTCTCTGCTCCGCTCTCTTTTATTTTTATTTATTCACTTACATCCCCAAATCAGTCTCCCCTCCTCCAGGTACCCCCCTCAAGTAGATCCTCTTCACATTCCACTCCCCTTCTTTTTTTGAGAAAGGACAATCACCCTCTGGGTATCACCCACTCACTTCCACCCCAACCCTGCATATCAAGGCATCCTCTTCCACTGAGGCCAGACAAGGTGCTCCATTTAGGAGAGCAGAATCCACAGGCAGGTAGGCAACAGGCTCTGGAAGAGAAGTGACCTAGCTTCCCAACAGTCCAGTCTCTGAAAAGTGCTTGTTCTCTGTACTCCAATCAGATCTTTCCTCAAGTCCTAAGCTTGGATTTCTAGCTACATGTTGGCCTTCTTACAAAATCTCTTTATAAGACACTCTTTAATTACTCCTATTTGGACCATCTCTTTGTTTTTGAATACTAACACATATAGAGTGCAGAGAAATTTTAGGAAGTGAGCATAGAATGAAACCTGTTTTACCTGGGTCTCAGCTTTATCAATAAACCCACACTCACTCATACATTTTCTGTCCTAAATGAAAGTGAAAGACAGTGAGCTTCCTATAACAGTAGGCTTTGAATGTTTTTGATAAAACAAAGAGAAAGAATAAATGCCTATCAGAAAGAACAAAAATCTGTTTGCCCTGTGGGCCCTAAGTTTCAGAAGGAAGCTTCTGCCTCTTGCCTTGATTTGGAGGACAAGGCAGTCCCTGTATGAACACCCTGTTGTAGAACACAGGCATGTGGATTTAGAAAAATGCCATAATAAGAACTCTGAAAATAGACTATGTCCTTCCCTTGCTTCCATTATTTCATGCACAGATGGTAAGCTGGCTAATGCTGAATAGGCTGGAAGTCAGAAGCCCCACCCCCATCCAGTGTAGCAGTTTGTGGGCCCAAGACAGCAGAGGCATACCTCTAGAAGGAACCAGCATAAGGAACACTGCTGCTGTATAGGTAGGCAGACAGTGACTGAGCAGAGTTGATGAAAATGGAAATGCATGCTGAAACATCAATAGGGAAACCACTGTGAAGCAAATTTACTATTTCTAATAAGGCTTTAAGTTATGATGCAGTGTTTTACAATTACTTTCATACCTAAACCACATAAAGACCCAACAAAGAAAGAGAACTTCAGAACAATTTCCCTTATGAATATCGTTACAATAATACCTAATAAAATTCTTGCTTATCAAATACAAGAATACATCAAAATGATCATCCATAATGATCAAGTAGGCTTCATCCCAGGGATGCAGGGATGTTTCAATACATGGATATCCATCAATGTTATCCACTATATAAACAAACTCAAAGAAAACAACACAATCATTTCAGTAGATGCTGAGAAAGCATTTGACAAAATCCAACACCTCTACATGATAAAAGTCTAAGAAAGATCAGGAATTCAAGGCACATACTTAAACATAGTAAAAGAAATATACAGCAAACCAGTAGCCAACATCAAACTAAATAGAAACTTGAATCAATCTCACTAAAATCAGGGACTAGAAAAGGCTGTCCACTTTCTCCCTACCTGTTCAATGTAGTACTTGAAGTCCTAACCAGAGCAATTAGACATCAAAAGGAGGTAAAAGGGATACAAATTGAAAAGGAAGAAGTCAAAATATAACTATTTGCTAATGATATGACAGTATACTTAAGCAACCCAAAAAATTCCACCAGAAAACTTCTAAACCTGATAAACAACTTCAGCAAAGTGACTGGATATAAAATTAAGTCAAACAAATCAGTGGCCTTCCTGTACTCAAATTTCTTTCTCAGGTTGATACACACACACACACACACACACACACACACACACACACACACACACACACACATATATATATATGGGTTCTGACATAGTGGGCACAGGTAAAGGTGTAAGGTGAGCCCAATGGATTCTGGGAATATGGCAGCTGTTGCCCTGGCAATAGGTCTTTGAGGCCTGCCCATGTAATATCACAGGCTTTGGAGTCCCTGATGCTAACATACCTCCCTTTTTGATATTATAAAGAGAAGAAAAATAAAAGGGAAGGGGAAGCAGTTGGTGAAAGGGGACAAGGGTGTAGTGTCTCTTAAGCTACTTCCTGCTGTCAAGGGGCATTTTCAATGGGGGTAGCTGGCTTTTACCATCTGGATACACTTGGTAAACATTCACATCAGGTTCCTCTGTGTACAATGGCTCATTTGTGGGCAGTGGCTGGTAATCCTGTAACAGGAGCTGATTAATAGTTTGGTTAGAAATTTTTTGTATTTGTCATTGAAGAAATGTAGAAACAAGATTAATGAGGCAGGGAGCAAATAATAACACCAGGAAGATGACTAGGAAAGGGGTTACAAAAGAAAGTATCCAATTCCATATGGGCTTTTCAAAAATTGCAGAACTGGAGGTTTCACAGTCCCTGAAATTTTATATGTCTGACTATAGCTCCTGGATTTTATTTCTTACTATTGCAGATTGGTTGATGTAAAAAGAGCATTCTTCTTGGAGGAACAGGCAAAGACCACCTACTTTAGCTGTCAGGACATCTAGGGCCCATCTGTTCTGAAGCAGCATGACTGCCAAAGAATCGATTTGTTTTTGGGTAGTAAGCACAGTTTCAGATATTTTTTGAAAATCGACTTGAAAATGGGAAGTGAATGTATTATATTGGTCATGGAAGTTGTTATCCCTGCAACTCCAGTACCAATACCTATGGCTATTCCCATAGTAACCAAAAGTGGTACAGGTTGGACTACCCACTTTTTTTTTTAATTAGATATTTTCTTTATTTACATGTAAATTTCTCCCTTCCCAGTTTCCCCTCTAAAAGCAAAGAAACAAACAAAAACAACAAAAACAAACCCCAGCTGCCTCCCCACTCCCCATGACTGCCACCCCACCCTCTCCTGCTTATTGGCCCTGGCATTCCCTGACACTGGGGCACAGAACCTTCACAGGGCCAAGGTCCTCTCCTCCCATTGATGATCGAATTTGCAATCCTCCACTATACACACGCTGCCAGAACAATCAGTCCCACCATATGCAGACCTTGGTTGGTGGTTGAGACTCTGGGAGCTCTGAGTGTATTAGTTAGTTCATATTGTTGTTCATCCTAAGGGGCTGCAAACCCCTCAGCTCCATTGGTTTTTTTCTCTAACTCCTTCATTGGGGACCCTGTACTCAGTTCAATGGATGGCTGTGAGCCTTTACATCTGTATTAGTCAGGTACGGTCAGAGCCTCTCTGGAGATAACTAACTATATTTAGGCTGGCTTGTCTTTCCTTCAGTCTCTGCTCCATTGTTAATCTCGGCCACTCCTTCCATGGGTACTTGGTTTCCCCTTTTAAGAAGGAATGAAATGTTCACGTTTTGGTCTTCCTTCTTCTTGAGTTCCTTGTGGTTTGTGGGTTGTTCTTCCTGTATTCCAAACTTCTCGGCTAATAACCACTTATCAGAGAGTGCATACCGTGTTTGTTCTTTTATGATTGAGTTACCTCACTCAGGATGATATTCTCCAGATCCATCCATTTACCTAAGAATTGCATAAATTTATTGTTTTCAATAGCTGAGTAGTACTACATTGTGTAGATGTACCAAAACTTCTGTATCCACTCCTCTGTTGAGGGATATCTAGGTTGTTTCCAGGTTCTGGCTATTATAAATAAGGC
>NW_022196904.1:39115035-39115959 GCF_008632895.1 Mastomys coucha
GAGATGATCATATGGTTTTTGTCCTTGAGTTTGTTTATGTAGTGAATTATGTTGATGGATTTCCATATGTTGAACCATCCTTGCATCCCTGTGATGAAACCTACTTGATCATGGTGGATGATTGTTTTGATGTGTTCTTTGATTCAGTTTGCAAGAATTTTATTGAGTATTTTTGCATCGATATTCATACGGGAGATTGGTCTGAAGTTTTTTTCTTCATTGGGTCTTTGTGTGTTTTAGGTATAAGAGTAATTGTGGCCTCATAGAACGAATTGGGTAGAGTGCCTTCAGTTTCTATTTCGTTGAATAGTTTGAGGAGTATTGGTATTAGGTCTTCTTTGAAGGTTTGATAAAACTGCACTAAACTCATCCAGTCCTGGGATTTTTTTGGTTGGGAGACTATTAATGACTGTTTCTATTTCCTTAGCAGATATGGGACTGTTTAGGTCATTGATCTGATCTTGATTTAACTTTGGAACCTGGTATCTGTCTAGGAAATTGTCCACTTCATCCAGGTTTTCCAGTTTTGTTGAGTATAGACTTTTGTAGTAGGATTTCATGATTTTCTGGATTTTCAGTGTCTGTTGTTATGTCTCCTTTATCATTTCTGATCTTGTTAATTAGTAAACTATCTCTGTGCCCTCTAGTTAGTCTGGCTAATGTTTTATCTATTTTGTTGACTTTCTCAAAGAACCAGCTCCTGGTTTGGTTAATTCTTTGTATAGTTCTTTTTGTTTCTATTTGGTTGATTTCAGCCCTGAGTTTGATTATTTCCTCTCTTTGACTCCTCTTGGGTGAATTTGCTTCTTTTTGTTCTAGCATCTTAAGGTGTGCTGTCAACTTGCAGGTGTATGCATGCTCCAGTTTCTTTTTGGAGGCACTTAAAGCTATGAGTTTTCCTCTTAGGACTGCTTTCATTGTGTC
>NW_022196904.1:39117258-39135220 GCF_008632895.1 Mastomys coucha
TGCCTTTATATGCTACTTGACCTTTTTCCCTTACTGCTTTTAGTATTCTTTCTTTGTTTTGTGTATTTAGTGCTTTGACTATTATGTGGCGGTGAGTATTTCTTTTCTGGTCCAGTCGATTTGGGGTTCTATAATCTTCTTGTATGGTCACGGGCATCTCTTTCTTTAGGTTAGGGAAGTTCTCTTCTATAATTTTGTAGAAGATATTTACTGGCCCTTTAAGTTGGAGATCTTCACTCTCTTCTATACCTATTATCCTTAGATTTGGTCTTCTCATTGTGTCTTTGATTTCCTGCATGTTTTGGGTTAGGGTCTTTTTGCTTTTTGCATTTTCTTTGACTGTTCTCTCATTATTGTCCATGTATCTTCTGCTCCTGAGATTCTCTCCTCTATCTCTTGTATTCTGTTAGTGATACTTGCATCTATGTTTCCTGATTTCTTTCTTAAGATTTCTAATTCCAGAGTTGTCTCTTTTTGTTCTTTCTTTATTGTTTCGACTTCCATTTTTAGGTCCTGGATGGTTCTACTCAATTACTTTACCTGCTTGTTTGTGTTTTCCTCCAATTCCTTAAGGGATTTTTGAGTTTGCTCTTTCAGTGCTTCTACTTGTTTACTTGTAATCTCCTGTAATTCTTTATGGGATTTTTTTGTTTCCTCTTTGAGGGCTTGTACCTCTTTACCTGTATTCTCCTGTATTTCTTTAAGGGAGTTATTCATGTCCTTCTTAAGTTCGTCTCTCAGCATTGTGAGATATGATTTTAGATCCAATTCTTGCTTTTCCTGTGTTTTGTGATATCCAGGACTTGTTGCAGTGGGAGTACTAGTTTCTGAAGAAGCCAAGTAGTCTTGGTTTCTGTTGGTAGGATTCTTGCATTTGCCTTTCACCATCTCTTGATTTTTGTTGTTAGATGTTCTTATTGACTCTGACCAGAGCTTGTCCTGTCCCTGATTCCCTGTAAGACCCCTGAGACTTGTGGGGTCTGTGCCTCCCAGCTTGCTGCTCCCAGCTTAGAAACTCACAGGAGAGAAGATGGAGGCTCTCACTGGAGACTCCGGGTTAAGGCCGTCCCTGGAGGCAGGCCCTCCACTTGCAGGGAACGGGCATTGAAGGTTGCTGATCCACCTCTGTCACTTGGAAGCTGAGAGGATCCTGTCCCTGCTGCCCTGTGGCTCCTCTGCAACTCGTGGGGCCTGTGCCTCCCGGCTGGCTGCTCCAGGCTTAGGAACTCACTGGAGAGAAGATGGCTGCTCTCACCGGAGACTCCGGGTCAAGGTGGTCCCTGTAGGCAGGCCCTTCACTTGCAGGGAAGGGGCAGCTAAGGTTGCTGATCCACCTCTGTCACTTCGAAGATGAAAGGATCCTGTCCCTGCCGCCCTGCGGCTCCCCTGTGACTCGTGGGGCCTGTGCCTCCCAGCTGGCTGCTCCTGGCTTAGGAACTCACCTGAGAGAAGACCGCGGCTCTCTGGACTACCCTCTTATGTTGGGCAGTTATCATATCTATAACTGGGATTGGCAGGGGCTCATTTCCCTGGATTACTCCCAGTTCAGGGTAAAGAAGTACTAATGTTCAAACTCCTGAGCAGCTGGCAGGTAGGTGATGATATTCCTGAGTGCAACAAAGAATTGGTGTGTTTTGGATTGCAAAAGATGATTTTGTCAGAGATGATCAAGGTTTATGGTCTAGGGAACTCAGTATTCCCACTGAATGAGTCCCAGAGGCTTTAAAACAAGTTGTCATGCCAAAGAGAGGGACAGAGATAATGTATGGAGTCATGGCAACATTGGAGCCAGGGCAGCTGACAAAGGGTGAGGTAATGTTTCCTTTGAGGTGAGACAGATAGACCCAATGAGCGAGTCCCTCAAGTTTAGCAGTTGTAAGGGTCACAAGAATTACCTTAAAATGGCCCTGCCATTTGAGAGAGAGAGGTGAGGGCTGATGACCTAGAGGGGATATAAGGACTTTGTCTCCAATGTTGATAGGCAGTGGACAGGAGATGGTGTATGGCCGAGGTAGATGGTGGTCAGCAAAGTTCCATAGGAGAGAACGTAGGTGGCAATGTAATGGGGTAAATAGATAGTCTGGGAGGGGAGAACATTTAGGTGAAAGACCAGGAGTTAGGACTGGACGTCCATACATGAGTTCAAAGGGAGAGATGAGGAGAGGTCGCTTTGGGAGAGCTCATAACCTAAAAAGAGCCAGAGGTAGCAGTTTTAACCCAATCAAGGTGAAGTTCCTGTGACAGCTTAACAAGAGTGGTTTTTAAAGAGTTGTTAGTTCTTTTTACCTTACCAGAAGATTGAGGGCGGTAAAGAATGTGAAAATGCCAGGGGATGTCTAGGGCCTTAGATAGGATTTGGGGGACTTGGGAAGTAAATTCAGGACCATTGTCTGATTGGAGAGAGGCTGAGACACCAAATTGGGGAATGATCTCTTGGAGGAGGAGATCAGAGACTGTCTGAGCCCTTTTGTTAGTTGTGGAAAATGCCTCTACCCACCTTGAGAAAGTGGCCATCAAGACCAGGAGGTACTTAGCATGCCTGACAGTGGGCATGTGGGTAAAGTCAAGTTGCCAGCCAGTTCCCGGAAGGGAAACTCTAGCCTGATGGGTAGGAAAAGGGGTGCTATGATATCTTGAGTTGGGGTCAGATTTCTGATAGATTTTGCAAAAAGGAGTGATAGATTTTAAGAAGCTTAAGTCCTCAGAAGTGAGTTGTAGGTGGGTCTTAACAAAAGAAGATAATGCTTGGCTGTAAGGGTGTAAGGCTGTAAGGGTGAAAGTTTGTGAAGATAGGACAGAGTTTGTTGGGTGTCAGGGAGCAAAGAAGGTGGAGATGTAGGTTACAGTGTAAGAATGTCCTGGAGAGGATGAGGCTAGTCTAGGCCTCTAAGATCTGCAGCTCTAGCTGCCTCATCAATTTAGTTGTTTCCCCTGAAGACAATAGAGTCATCTGTCTGGTGAGGTCTCCAGTGGACAATCCTAATAGCTGTGGGAAGATGGGAGGCCTTTAGCATGACTGTAATTTGGTTTGCTTTAGTTACTGATCCTCCTTTTGTGGTAAGTAATGCATGCTCCTTCCAGATAGCAATGTGAGACAGAAGGATATGAAAAGCATATTTGGAATCTGTATAGATGTTGAGGGTTTTTCCCTGTGCCAGTTGAAAGTCATGAGTAAGGGCTATTACTTCAGCTTGTTGATTGGTCATGTGAGTAGGAAGGGCTTGTGCCTCTACCACTTCAATGTCTGACATTATGGCATAACCAGCTTTTCTAGCCCCTTGATGTAAAAAGGAGCTGCCATCTGTATACCAGGTGTAGATGGCCTGAGGCAATGTTCCCTCCTGTATGTGTGAAGGATGAGGTAATAGTTCCTCTAAAGTTTCAGTGCAGGAGTGTGATAGGGAGTGGTCAGTGTTGGGTTGAGGGAGAAGACTGGAAATATTAAGAGACAGGCATGATTGGGAGGTGAGTGTGGAATCTTCTATTAGAGCTATGTGAAGGGAAAGAACCCTAGAGGGAGGTAGAGTCTGTAAGCCTTTATAAGTTATGAGCTGTGACAAGTTATGAGAAGAGAAGATGGTTATAGGCAACCCAAAGGTTAATTTTTTTGACTCTTGAATAAGGAGTTCAGCAGCTGCTAAGGTACTGATACAAGGTGCCCATCCCTGGATGGTTAGATCTAGTTTGTTTTGATAAGTAAGCTACAGGTGCAAAAGAGGGTCCCAGTTGATGACCTAAGACTCCAAGGGCAAATCCCTCTTTTGCAGTTACACAGAAGGAAAAAGGACGAGTCAGATCAGGGAGATGTAAAGTTGGGGCCTTAAGAAGAGCCTGTTTAAGCCTTTGAAAGGGCTGGGTAATAGGTTTGAGAAGAAGATCATGAGTGGGGCCTAATGCTGCTTCATATACGGGACAGGAAAAGGAAGGGACCCATGAACTCAAAAAGCTAGCTATTCCTAGGAATGATAAAATCTCTTACTTCGTAGAAGGAACAGTTAGAGACTGAATCAGATTTTCTATCTAAGGTAATAGCCTTCTGGGTTGGGGTAATTCTTAGTCCCAAATAAGTGACCTGAGGGGTGGACAGTTGGACTTTGGAAGGTAAGTTCCTGTAGCCTTGACTAGAGAGGAAATTTAGAAGACCAGAGGTGTCAGCTTGGCTAATTTCTAGAGAGGAGCTATGGAGAAGGACATCATCTACATAAAGTATAATCTTAGATTTACGGAGAGAAAAGGAGAGTAAGTCAGAAGCCAGGGCCTAACCAAATAGATGTGGGCTGCCCTGGAACCCCTGAGGTAGAACAGTCCAGGTAAGTTGGGTAGAAAACTATGTATCAGTATCTGTTCAGGTAAAGGCAAATATGTTTTGTGACTGGGCATCTAGAGGGAAAGAGAAAAATGCATCCTTGAGATCTAGGACTGAGAAATGGGAAGTCCCTGAGGGGATAGTGGAAAGAAGTGTGTAAGGGTTAGACACAACAGCATGGAGAGGAACTACTACAGAATTAATGTACCTGAGGTCTTAAACCAGGCGATAGTTACCATTGGGCTTCCTAACTGCTAGTATAGGGGTATTAAAGGGAGAAGAAGTGGGGTGAAGGAGTTTTTTTTCTCAAGAGGTCAGAAATAATAGGCTTAAGTCTCCTGAGGGTCTGGAGAGAGAGAGCTTGGGTTATATACCTGGTAGAGTCCAGTAATTGGATGACAACAGGAGAATGGTGTTTAGCAACAGAGGGGTTCTGGATGTCCCAGACTCGGGATCTACTTGAGAAGCTGGCAAAGGAAATAACATGGTAGTGTTAGTAGGTTGCCTGGCTAGGAGAAGGAGCAGAGGAACTGCTAGTGAGCCTTTGTTTAGGAGAATGTGGTGAGCAAAGGAAATAGAGCTCTCAGCTTAGCTAGAAGATCCCTTCCCAATAAGGGGATAGGACATGTTGGCACTACCAAAAAGGAATGGGTGAGAGGTACACCCCTAAAAATACAACTAAGTGGTGGGGTCTGGAGAGGGAAGTAAGATTGTCCTCCTACCCTGACAATAGGAAAATGAGAAGGACAAGTGGGTCCTCAAAACTCTGTTAGGACCAAGTAAGTGGCTCCAGTGTCTAAGAAGGAGGAGATGGGCTGCCCACATACCACAATATCTACCCGGGGCTTCCTGCTAGTGATGGCAGTGGTCAGGTCAGGGGAGCTCGGGCCTCCTAAGTCAGCCATGGCCAAGCTTAGGATATCAATTTGAGGGTTATCTGGGAGTGATGTTCCCCTGTTCTGCCTAACATGAGGACAATCAACAATGTCCCTCTTGATGGTACTTCGGGCATGGCCCTCTTGGCTTTTGGAAGTTAGGGCAAGCTTTTGCCCAATTACTTTTTTTTAAAGCACATTTGTAGCAGGTACCTGGTAGTCACTGAGTCTTAGGTGATTGTGAGTCTGGGGTAGTGGCTGGGGCTGGTTGGAAAGCCTTTGCCAGCATATGGTATTTTTGTTTGTGGACTTTATCATTTATCCTATGGTACACTTTGAAGGCCAGCGCTAAGACTTCTGCCTGTGGAGTTAGGGGTCCTCTCTCCAGTTTTTTAAGTTTAGCTCTTATGTCGGGGTAGCTCTGGGAAAAGAAGTAGGTCACCAGAAGTTGCTTACCTTCTGGGTTTTCAGGGTCCAGATTGGTATGCTGTAATAAAGCCTTCGTAAGGTGTTCTAAAAATTGAGATGGATTCTCCTGCTTATCCTAGACAACCTCCTGGAGTTTTTCAAAATTTACTGGCTTTAAGGCTGCTTTTCTAATACTGGACAGAAGGCATGTAATGAACCTGTCCCTGGCTAAAATACCATGTGCAGAATTGTAATTCCACTGGGGATCCTTGTTCGGCACTATCTCAGAGCCAATTGGGTATGTATCGTCTGTTTGGTGAATTCTATCTGCATGCACTCTTGCCTCTTCTCAGACTTGTCTGTGTTCCTCAGGAAGTAAATTATTAGTAAGAATCATATGAACATCATGGAAATTCAAGCTATAAGATTGAGTGATATACTGGAACTGTTTAATAAACTTGGAAGAGTTAGAAGTATAGGACCCCAGCCTGTTTTCTACTTGGGAAAGTTCATTAAGTGAGAATGGAAGATGTACTCTGACAAGACCATATACTCCAGCAACTTCCCTTAGAGGAAGGACCATTGCTGGGTCAGGTGTCTCTGGGGAAGAAGGACTTGGAGGTTTGGCTGTAGCCTTAGAACAGGTGACAGGGGGAGTGAAGGTAACTGTCAATGTGGGGCGTTTGGAGCGGCCCACAGCTGGCACAGAAGAAGAAGGGGAGGGGTCTGGAGATGTAGAGCTAACAGGTTCTGGGGAATCCTGGTGAGGAGAAACTGAGGCAGCAGTTTGGTTTTTTGGTGGCATGGAGACATGTCTGCAGCAAGAAAGGGGTGGTTCATTAGACGGATCTAGCAATGTAGCATCATCTGGCAGAGGTTGTGTAGATTTCATGTCTAAGAGAAGTTGGGTTGGGGAACAAGAAGAGCACAAGGAGGCAATGTAATGGAGACAGACAAATTCTTGGACATAAAGAGAACCTTTTTCCATTTACCAGTTCACTGGCAGTATGTATTAAGATCCTTTAAAATAGTTGGATCTAGGGTGCCATTAAGTGGCCATTTTGAACTCCCACCTAGTTGATATTTAATCCAGATCTTATTGCAGCGATATATTAATTTTGATGCCTTCAAGTCAGACGTTAGCTTCAAAGATTTGAGATTTTCCAGGAGACATCCCAGTGGGGTGCCTGGGGGTGCCATCAAAGACATTCTGACATCCATTGGCGGCTAATTGAATTATTCATACCAGTGTCCTGAGAACAGTCCAACCCCAAAAAATATCAGCTAGGCTAGTGGCCCAAATTGTCACAAGCACCCCCTAGTGGCTACCCAGCAGACCCTGGGCCTGATGTGGAAAGCAACTTATTTTGGTACCGAGGATTTGGTTCGGCTGAAAGAGCTGGGAATAGTTGGGGAAAGAAGAGTTGCTTTTGAGGGAGGGGCAACCAATGGCAGAAGTCCTAAGACCCATGTCAGCTGGGAGACATGACTGTAAACCCTGTAGTTCCCAGAGAAATGTGGCCAGGCCATATCTGGAAAGCTGGAGGTCCTCCTCTTGATACTACCAATTAATAATGCCAGTGTCTGTGAGAGAATTATAGCGGACTGTTAAATAGAAAATGTGAAAATGATTTGGTAGGTGTGGGCCTGAGTAGAAGCTAGCTCCACTTGATAGACCAGGTGGGGCATGGCTCACATGGTATAAGTTTGTATATCCTGCGGTGCCTGGGGCAGCTCAGGTTCCTCGGTTCCTCTGCTGCAACTTGGTGGTTGTGGCTTCAGCAGGCGTCAGCTTGCATGGTGAAAGCCTGCGATTCTCATAGCCACCAGCTGAGGGGGCCATGAAGTTGCATACCCACGGTAGCTGCTGTTGCTGGTGCTGTGGCTGGTCCATGTGGTTGTGATCTGTGCCAATCCCCGGTGAAGAGCAATGCAGTGGCTGCTGACAGAACCACCAATTCCCAGGCTTCGGCACCAAATGATGTGTTAGAATAGTGGGTTGCATCAGGACATACCACACACTAGGCCCAAACATGTCCACACGTAAGAGGTTTAACTGAGAGGGAGAGAGGGGGCAGTAACAGAGAGAAAGAAGGGAGGGAGAGAGTGTGAGAGAGGGAGGGAGGGAGGAGAGGTGGAGAGAGGAAGAGAGGGAGGGAGGGAGGAAGAGAGGGCAGAATGTTCCCAATGTATATATATGGGTTCTGACATGGTGGCTGCAGGTAAAGATGGGAGGTGAGCCCAATGGATTCTGGGAATATGGTGGCCATTGCTCTGGAAACAGGTCTGTGAGGCTTGCTGATGTGACCTCTTAGGCCTTGGAGGCCCTGACGCTAACAGAATTGAAGTTCTTATATAGATATTTCACTTGTTTAGTTAGAGTCACACCAAGGTATGCAATATTATTTGTGGCTATTGTGAAGGGTGTCATTTCCCTAATTTCTTTCTCAGTCTGTTTATCCATTGAGTAGAGGAAGTCTACTGATTTGTTTGAGTTAATTTTATATCCAGCCACTTTGCTGAAGTTGTTTAGCAGCTTTAGGATTTCTCTGGTGGAATTTTGGGCTCATATATTATTTGCAAATAGTGATACTTTTATTTCTTCCTTTCCAGTTTGCATCCCTTTGACCTTCTTTTGTTGTCTAATTGCCCTGGCTAGAAATTCAGGTACTATGTTGAAAAGAATGGGAGAGAGTGGGCAGCCTGTCTAATCCCCGATTTTAGTGGGACTGCTTCAATTTCTCCCCATTCAGTTTGATGTTGCCTGCTGGTTTGCTGTATATTGCTTTTACTATGTTTAGATATGGGCCTTGAATTCCTGATCCTTCTAAGACTTTGAACATGAAGGGATGCTGTTTTGTCAAATGCTTTTTCAGCATCTAATGAAATGGTTATGTGTTTTTTCCTTTAAGTTTGTTTATGTAATGGATTACATTGATGGATTTTTGTATATTGAACCATCCCTGCATTCCTGGGATGAAGCCTACTTGATCATAGTGAATGATTGTTTTGATGTGCTCTTGCATTTGGTTGGCATGAATTTTATTGAGTATTTTTGTATCAAAGTTGACAAGGGAGATTGGTCTGAAGTTCTCTTTCTTTGTTGGATCTTTGTGTGATTTAGTATGGTATATGCATAATTGTGTCTTCATAGAATGAACTGGGTAATGTACCTTCTGTTTCTATTTTCTGGAATAGTTTGAGGAGTATTGGTATTAGGTCTTCTTTAAAGGTCTGATAGAAGTCTCCACTGAACCCATTTGGTCCTGGGTGTTTTTTTTTTTGTTTGTTTGTTTGTTTGGAGATTATTAATGATGGTTTCTATTTCCTTAGGGTTAATGGGACTATTTAGATGGTTTATCTGATCCTGTTTTAACTTGGGCACCTTGTATGTGTCTAGAAAATTGTCCATTTTATCCAGATTTTTCAATTTAATTGAGTAACAACTTTTGTAGTAGGATCTTGTTGGCCGCCTGTGCCAACATTAAAGCAAGGGTTCTTCTGGTAATAGGAGTTAGAAATAGATAGAAAGAGATAGGATAGAGTGGCCACAGAAATGCCTACCCACGTGGAAGGGTAAAAATTAGACAGCAGACTTTACTGTTCAGCCATCTTGAATTTAATTTATCCCCTTTGTTCCCCCAACAGGTAAAATACCTGGGGCATAAACCACTCCCCCCAAAATACATCCTTGTGATAGTCCAATCAGTGACTTCCTTGTTACTCTGCAGGGGTGGAGCTTTCGAATGTAACTAGAACCCAGTTGGAGACGTGGCGAATAGCAGGAGATGGGCAGAGAGGTGTGGCTATCACAGGCAGGTCTCAAACCAGGAGGGTTACAATTCCTCCCTTTGTATTAGAAAACAAACAGACACCTTTTTCTTGTTAAAAGCAAGAGTAGCTCAGCACATATTCTGTATGGGAATCATCACGGTGCATTTGAGCCTCTCTCTGGCTCTGTTATCCCAGGCTATATGACACAGCCTTGGAATGTGTCTGTGTCTGGGTTGACTTTACCACCAGAGAGACCGGCCTTTTCTGCACCATTCATCCATACCAAATGCCAAGATATGTCTTTAACACTAGTAGAGTCCGGGATTTGCCACAGTCTCTCTACAGTCTATCTTCTATTAAGTCCATGTGAAGCAGCGCTGGTGGATTGAGGGCAGCTGGGCATAGACATCTTCATCTGGGTGCCCCATCCAAGTACTAACTAGGCCCGACCCTGTTTAGTCTCTGAGATCAGACGAGATCAGGCGCGTTCAGGGTGATATGGCCATAGACATTTTATTTGAGTTCTGTAGCAGCTCCCAAGCTAGGAGCCTTTTCAATGGCTTTTAGTTCAGAAGCCTTTCAATGCCTTCAGTAGGCTTTTAGTTCAGTTATCAATAAGTGACTTTCACGTAGAAGCTCCGGGAGTGGGCAAATTTTGATTATCTTTTGGACTCTGGGAATGTGTCTGCATGATATAAAAACTTAAAAGATTAAAAATAACAATAACTAGAAGATGTCTCAGGCACTTTAGTTGCAAATTAGCAATGCTTAGGCCCAAAGTCTGGCCTCTAGGTATAGAGGGAAATCACTGTTGACTCCTAGAAAAGGATGCAGTCTCTTATAGCCAAGTAAACTTTTGTTGGCCAATAAAAAATGTTCCACTGAAAGACTCGGCACAAAAACATGTTTATAAAAGGATACTGCATCTGAATCCCCTTGGCAAACAAGGGTATAAGACTGCCATAATGTATCAATATCAAAGGAGCCCCATCCCCAGAACAAGGTGGAGTTAAAAATTAGGAAGTGAAGTGACACGTCATTTCATAATGGATTATTAAAACCAGCGAAAGGCAGCATGTCTATTAACACAAGTGAAAAAACTGAGATGGAGAGCATATTTTCCTTCTTTCTCGGTGTGTATCCCAGGCTCAGTTTCCCCCTGCCACCTGCTGCATGTACAGGTGTAGGCCGCCATGCTTGGCTTCCAGTCAGCTGGTGGAGGCTCCACCTTCCATACTGGTCTCTAGGTCAGTGATTCCCTTGCCTGGAGGAAAAGAGCTCTGGGCCTGGAATCAGAGGACACAAAAGGGTGAGAATATGAGCTTTCTCAGCTCCAGACCAAACAGGAATATTTTCATCATAACTTAGAACTTCAGGTCAGAACAGGAAGACTGACCTGTGTGGCTCCTGAGAGCTTGTGATAGGCTTGGCAGCTCTGGGCCAGTCAGTTGAAATCAGACACACCTCCATGTTCCCGATGCGTCTAGTGAGCACATCTGTAATTCCTGCACCAGTATCACTGTTGGAGACCAATGCCTGTTGAGAATATTGTGGGAGTGGGAGGGGCTCTTGCTCGTGACCTCAGAACTGCAGACTGCAGCACTGTCCTTCTCTAAGAAGAAAGATGCTCAGACATGGCCCTGAATGATGGTGTGTTAAATCATTTAAATCTCAATGTGTGTCTATGTATTTATATATTTCTATTTTTTATAATTAGGGGAGGAAAAATAAAGTGTGATTTATGAAAGGCCTATAATAAAAATTCATAATAAAAAAAACTGGGGTGGAGAGCATATTCCCCTTCTTTCAATATTCAAATAAAATATTGACAACTTGTAAAAAATGTATGACTGTACTAGTCAGCTTCATAAGGAGCATTAAATATATATTTTAAAAAATATAGACAAAAACCAATTAATAAATCATTTAAGTATAAGTAAGCATAACTTACGAGTCTGAGAAAAATAGTCATATGTGTATATATTAATGTCAATTTAGAGATCAAAATCATATTTTAAAATTGACTAGAATAAGTATCTATATATTAATAAAAGAAGAGAACATGTGGCATAGTGCTGGACAAAATGGCCCAGCAGGCTAAAGCAGTGATTGCTCCCCTGAGAGTCCCGAGTTCGGATCTCAGCAACCATAACCACTCACAGTGATATCTGACGTTATGAATATAGTCTCAGTGGATAACACTGGAGCAGGCAGAATAAGCAAAACCTTTTGATATTAATTATACAGATGGCTTATGGCCATCTGTATAATCACAGTACATATATATATATATATATGTATATAATTAAATAAAACATGTGACTTGAATATAAGTTACTATAGAGAAAAATTAAGTTTTGTTTAAAATTCTAATTAAGTAATAAGTCAAATATCTATTAGTATTTTGTAATCCCCAACTTAAATGTTGGTAGAAGAAATAGATGTCTTTAGGTTAAAAGAAATAATGTTTCAAAACATTCCCTTAAAACTGTCTGTATGAATATATAATTATTATAAATAAGAAAATAAACTCTGTAAAAGAAATGTAACTGATCACGATAAACAAGTGATGGAAGCCTCTTTAAACTTCTTAAAGATGAATAACATATAAATATATATTTATTAGCTATAAGAAACCTAGGAGGCTTTATAAAACTGGCTTGCATTGAGCAAAATCAAGGCATTATCTTTATGTAATTTAAATGTAAATAATTGAGTAGGTGCAAGGCTAATACTTACCTAGAAAAGATGGAAGGTCTGGCAGAACATCACGAGCTCAAGGATAACCAGGGCTACACAGAGAAACCTTGTCTTTAAGCAGTAAGTCACTGATTAACTAGATGGGCTCTCAGTAAAGAAAAACCGAGCTTACTTGCTACAATGAAAGTACAATGTGGACACGTGTTATCATTACAGCTTAAATCTAGTCTTTAGTAAAAGATGAAATGATTAAATCAAAGTTCAAAATATTAAAAATTAATGACTAATGAATATATACCTATCAAACTAGTTAGAAGCCAAATGAGGTCTGATAAATTGAGAGAAAATACAAGACTTTAGAAATGAAGTTTTAGCTTTATAACTTTGTATCAAATTCTAAACTTCCCATGTCATTAGTAAATTAGAAATCAATTTGACTTAGTCTTTAAAGCTCTGGGATAGCAGACATGTAATTAAATACGTGTGTACACATTACTTGAGCAGGTTTTTTGCTAACCATTATACCTTTAATTATAGAGTTTTATCCCTATGGAGTTGCCTTTTTGAGGAATTTTTATAATCTGTGGAAATAGCATAAGAATATCTCCCTACTTTGAGGCCATTAGAAATATAGAGATAATAACTGCTAGTCTGAGACTAGAAAACCAAAACGAGCAGCCAAGAATTACTAGCTTGTAATTTATAAAAAAACCACTAGATGGTGCTAGGCCATCGCGAAAACGCTTGGCTAGGCATGGATCTGCATTCTTTCACGGGCTTAGACTCTGTGCATGTGCTCTGGCGCAGCCATCGCTAAGCCTCCTGGGCAAAGTAGTCTGAGGATGGGTTGACTCTAACTGCATGCTTCTCGGTCACTGAGAAGGTCCGAGACCAGCCCCCCCCGGACCCCCGTGGTCCCAACCGGGCTCTCCCCAAGTGGGGAGGTAAGCTCCCAGAGAGCAGGGCTCCATGCGTGGGCCAACTCCAAACTAGCTCTCCAAAACAGGCTGTCTCTGCCCCCAGCCTCAGAGTCTCTGATCTCCATGGAGTCGAGCAGGGGGACAACGTGCCTGCACCACGGCCCAGATTCTCGCCTGGCTCCCACGCCTGGCTGCAGGCACCGGAAAAAAGCAGGCGGGCGCTCAAGCTGCCCGCACGACCAGACAGGCTTGGTCGGATCGCCAGGGGGATGCGCCATTCCGCACAGGGGACCTGGGAGCTCTGACAGAGCCACTGGCTCCGTTCTGACCAGGGACACCTCAGCTCTGAAGCTGGCACTCACCCACCCGCCACAGAGGAAGTCCCTTGGCCCGTGCTCAGCCCAGGCACCACTTTCACTACCCGGCGGAGGCTGGCGAGTGCCCTCACCACCTGTGACTGCACAAGCCCCGTCTAGCCGAGCTAGAAATGAGCAGACAGCCATGGGCCGCCTGCTCACTCTGTAGTACGTATGCGCAGGCCGGTGTCCCCCGCTGGGCAGCCCGTGCACCTGGCCGCTGTGGAGGAGCAGGAGCGTTTGCAGTCTTTCTGCGTGGGTCTATGGGAAGTTACCACTGGCCCCAGGCACAAGAGAGGAGAGGTGTCGTTGTCAGACCCGAGTAGCTGCAAGCCAAAGATCGGCTGCCTGTTCTCTCCGGTCCCTGAGAGACAAAGGAAGCTGTACTCTCTCAGGTCCTGCCTGCTGGTGGAGGCATGGGAAACCGCCATATTGTCAGTACCACATGTGTGTATCCCAGACAAAAGACAAGACTCAGCAATCATCCATCAAAACAAGACAGACTCACATGTAACAAAAATATACTTACATAACCCATATAACCACAGACACTACAGCCTGACCACAGCCAGTCTCTGTCCTCATAGTTTCCCCACAGCTCTGTAACCCGAGCTATCAAAATAGCGGAAAAGCTGCCTCCAAAATTCCCAGAGTTCCACAGCCAATATAACCCGGCTCTGAAGCCGAAAACCCAGCCCTTTGGCTGCTCCAACATGAATATGCCGTCCATCTGGTGCCTTGGCCATATCTTAATATATTTATATAAGAAAGCTCTGTTTAATAATAATCTAAACCAGCCCGACATTAGGAGCACCATCTGTTGGCCACCTGTGCCAACGTTAAAGAAAGTGTTCTTCTGGTAATAGGAGTTAGAAATAGATAGAAAGAGATAGGATAGAGTGGCCACAGAAATGCCTACCCACGTGGAATGGTAAAAATTAGACAGCAGACTTTACTGTTCAGCCATCTTGAATTTAATTTATCCCCTTTGTTCCCCCAACAGGTAAAATACCTGGGGCATAAACCACTCCCCCAAAAATACTTCCGTGTGATAGTCCAATCAGTGACTTCCTTGTTACTCTGCAGGGGTGGAGCTTTCGAATGTAAATAGAACCCAGTTGGAGGTATGGTGAATAGCAGGAGATAGGCAGAGAGGTGTGGCTATCAGAGGCAGGTCTCAAACTAGGAGGGTTATAGGATCTGATTTTTTTTTTCAAATTTTCATGGTTTCTGTGTTATGTCTCTCTTTTCAATTCTGATTTTGGTAATTTGTATACTGTCTCTGGTTAGTTTGGCTAAGTGTTTATCTGTCTTGTTGATTTTTCTCAAAGAACAAGCTCCTGGTTTGATTGATTCTTTGTATATTTCTTTTTGTTTCTATTTGGTTGATTTCAGCCCTGAGTTTAATTATTTCCTGCCATCTACTCCTCTTGGGTGTATTTGCTTCTTTTTGTTCTTGAGATTTCAGGTATGCACTAAGCAACTAGTGTAAGCTTTCTACAGTTTCTTTTTGGATGCACTTAGAGCTATGAGTTTTCCTCTTACCACTACTTTCATTGTGTTCCATAAATTTTAGTATGATGTGTCTTCATTTTCATTAAATTCCAAAAAATCTTTAATTTCTTTATTTTTTCTTCAACCAAGTTATCATTGAGTATAGCATTGTCCAGTTTTCATGTGTGTTTTCCACTGTTTTTGTTGCAATTTAAGACCAGCCTTGGTCCATAGTGAACTGATAGGGTATATAGGATTATTTCAATCTTCTTGCATCTGTTGAGGCTTGTTTTGTGGCCAATTATATGGTCAATTTTGGAGAAGGTACCATGAGGTGCTAAGAAGAAAGTATATTCTTTTGTTTTCAAATGAAATCTTCTATAAATATCTGTTAGATCCATTTGGTTCATAACTTCTGTGAGTTTCTCTGTTTCTATTTTGTTTCTGTTTCCATGATCTGATCTGTCCATTGCAAAGAGTGGGGTGTTAAAGTCTCCCACTATTATTATCTGGGATGTGATGTGTACTTTGAGCTTTAGTAAAGTTTCTTTTATGAATGTGGGTGCCCTTGCATTTGGTGCATAGATGTTTAGAATTGAGTTTATCTTGGTAGATTTTTTTTTCCTTTGAGCAGTGTGAAGTGTCTTTCCTTATACTTTTTGATAACTTTTGGTTGAATGTCGATTTTATTTGCTATTAGAATGGCTACTCCAGTTTGTTTCTTGGGACCATTTACTTGGATAATTGTATGCTAATCTTTTACTCTGAGGTAGTGTCTTCTTTGTCACTGAGGTGCATTTCCTGTATGCAGCAAAATGCTGTGTCCTATTTATGTATCCAGTCTGGTAGTCTATGTCTTTTTATCAGGGAATTGATGGTAAGAGATATTAAGGAAAAGTGACTGTTACTCCATTATTTTTGTTGTTAGAGGTGGCATTATGTTTGTGTGCCTATCTTCATTTGGATTTGTTGAAACATTACTTTCTTGCTTTTCCCCCCTTTTTGTATTGGTGTTTTCTATGAATTATCCATTGTAGGGCTGGATTTGTGGAAAGATTTGTCATGGAATATCTTGTTTTCTCCATCTATTACCA
Source organism: Mastomys coucha (assembly GCF_008632895.1). Lineage (NCBI taxonomy): Eukaryota > Metazoa > Chordata > Mammalia > Rodentia > Muridae > Mastomys > Mastomys coucha. Next base: position 39,133,186 of record NW_022196904.1, read on the forward strand.
TAACAATTGAGATTTTTGCTGGGTATAGTAGTCTGTGCTGACATTTATAATCTCTTAGGGTCTGTATGGCATCTGCTTCGGGTATTCTGGCTTTTAGATTCTCTCGTGAGAAATCTGGTGTAATTCTAATAGGTCTGACATATTATTTGACCTTTTTACCTTACTGCTTTTAATATTCTTTTTTTTTTATTTAATGTATTTGGTATTTTGATTATTATGTGACAGGAGGAATTTATTTTCTGGTCCAGTCTGTTTGGAGTTCTGTAGGCTTCTTGTATGTTCTTCTAAAGGTTTCTTCTATAATTTTGTTGAAGATATTTACTGTTCCTTTAAGTTGGAAATCTTCTATACCTATTATCCTTAGGTTTGGTCTTCTCATTGTGTCCTGGATTTCATGGATGCTTTGGGTTAGGAGATTTTTGTGGTTTGCATTTTCTTTGACTGTTGTATCAATGTTTTCTATGGTATCTTCTGCCCCTGAGATGCTCTCTTCTATCTCTTGTATTCTGTTGGTGATGCTTGCATCTATGACTCCTGATTTCTTTTCTAGGTTTTCTGTCTCTGGGTTATCTCCCTTTTGATTTCTTTATAGTTTCTATTTCCAGTTTTATATCTTGGATGATTTTTATCATTTCCTTTGACAATTTGTGTTTTCCTGTAATTATTTAAGGGATTTTTGTGTTTCCTCTTTAAGGGCTTTAGCTGTTTACCTCTGTTCTCCTGTATTTCTTTAAGAGAGCTATTTTAGTCCTTCTTAAAGTCCTCCATCATCATTATGAGAAGTGACTTTAGATCCGAATCTTGCTTTTTTGGTGTGACGGTGTGTCCAGGACTTGTTATGGTGGGAATATTAGGTTCTGATGATGCCTAATAACCTTGATTTCTATTGCTTCTGTTCTTACACTTGCCTCCTGTCATCTGATTATCTCTAGTCCTCTGTGCCCTCCTATATCTTACTGGGGCCTATCCTTCCTGGAATCTTGGTTGAATCAGAGATCTTCAGAGACCAGCTCTCTCTGTGATTCTGTGATCCTGTGATCCTGTGATCCTGTGATCCTGAGATTCTTGGTGTTTCAGAGTTTCTGGGTGTCAAGCTGCCTTTGTAACCCTGAGATCCTGGTGTCACCAAGCTCTGAGTGCTCTGGGAATGTTATAATTTTGAAGGGTGTTGTTTCCCTTATTTCTTTCTCAGCCCTTTTATTCTTTGTGTAGAGAGGCTACTGATTTGTTTGAGTTCATTTTATATCCCACCACTTTGCTGAAGTTGTTTATCAGCTGTAGGAGTTCTCTGGTGGAATTTTTGGGTTGCTTATGTAAACTACCATATCATCTGCAAATAGTGCTATTTTGATTTCTTTCTTTCAAACTTATATTTCTTTGACCTCTTTTTTTTTGTCTAATTGTTCTGTCTAGAACTTCAAGTACTATATTCAATAAATAGGGAGAGAGTGAGCAGCCTTTTCTTCTTCATGATTTTAGTATAGTTGCTTCAAGTTTTTTTCCATTTAGTTTGATGTTGGCTATTGATTTGCTGTATATTGCTTTTATTATGTTTAGGTCAGTGCCTTAAATTCATGATCTTTCTAAGACTTTTAACTTGAAGGAATGTTCAATTTTGTTAAAGGCTTTTCAGCATCTAATGAGATTATCAGGGTTTCCTCTCTGAGTTTGTTTATGTATTGAATTATGCTGATGGATTTCCATATATTGAACCATTCCTGCATCTGTGGGATGAAGCCTACTAGATTATAGTGAATGACCCTTTTGATATGTTGAAGGATTCTGTTTGTGAGCATTTTATTGATTATTTTTGCATTGATACACATAAGGGAAATTGGTCTGAAATTTTTTTCTTTGTTGGATCTTTCTGTATTTTAGGTATCAGTGTAAATGTGCATTTGTAGAATGAATTAGCTAGTGTTCCTTCTGTATCAAAGTTGTAGAATAGTTTAAGAATTATTGGTATTATCACAAAAGAACAAACATGGTATGCACTCACTGATAAGTGGTTATTAGCCCAGAAGTTTGGAAATAC
>NW_022196904.1:39135667-39197366 GCF_008632895.1 Mastomys coucha
AATATCAAAAAAAAAAAAGAATTATTGGTATTAGGTCTTCATTGAAGGTCTGATAGAATTTTGCACAAAGCTATCTGGCCCTGGGCTTTTTTTCGTTGAGATACTTTTAGTGACTGATTCTATTTCCTTAGGGTTATGGGACTATTGAGATGGTTTATCTGTTCCTGATTTAACTTTGGTACCTCATATCTGTCTAGAAAATCACCCATTTCATGTAGGTTTTCCAGTTTTGTTGAGTATAGGCTTTTGTAGTAGGATCCAATGATATTTTGAATTTCCTAAATTTCTGTTGTTATGTCTCTCTTTTCAGTTCTGATTTTTGTTAATTTGAATATTGTCTCTGTGCCCTCTAGTTGATTTGGCTAAGGGCTTATCTATCTTGTTGATTTTCTCAAAAAATTAGCTCCTGGTTTGGTTGATCCTTTTTATGGTTCTTTTCTTTTCTACTTGGTTGATTTCAGCCATGATTTTGATTATTTCCTGCCAACTTCTCCTCTTGGGTGTAGTTGCTTCTTTTTTTTCTGGAGATTTCAGATGTACTTTTAAACTGCTAGTGTATGATCTTTCTAATTTGTTTAGGAAGGCACTCAGAGCTATGGGTTACACTGGTTACTGAGCACCACTACAGGGGACCGCCATGTTAGACACTGGGCACCAGTAGATGGGGGACAAAATGGGGAGGTATACCGGCCAGAGTTTCTGTGCTGTGGGCATTTCAGTTATAGGTGTGTGCCTGTATACTCTACCCCACAGTGGGGCATCTGTGTCCCAGTCCATGGGGTGGGGGCAGAGAAAATGGTCCAGCTGCAAGGGGTCCCTTGGCCCTCCAAAAATCCTGGCACATAGTCCTAGCCTCTCTACATCTCAGACGATGCTGGATGTTGAGGAGAGGCTGGGAAAGAGGGGAGAAGTGGATGGTGAAAAAGACAGCAGCTCGGCTGTTCTGTGCTAGCACAGGGCAAGAGAATTGCTGGTCTGCGTCTTGTTGCTACAGATTGTGGTTTTGCACAATGCATTAGCTAAAAGGAGGCAATGCATAATTGTAAGGTATTTTATTATAGGAAAAGAGAAAAGAGGCCAGCCATGACCACATAGAGAGAGAAAGAAGAAGGAGAAGAGTGGAGAAGAAGAAGAAGAAGAAGAAGAAGAAGAAGAAGAAGAAGAAGAAGAAGAAGAAGAAGAAGGAGAAGAGTGGAGAAGAAGAAGAAAAAGAAGAAGAAGAAGAAGAAGAAGAAGAAGAAGAAGAAGAAGAAGAAGAAAAAGAAGAAGATTAAGAAGAAGAAGAAAGAGAGAGAGAGACAGAGAGAGAGAGAGAGAGAGAGAGAGAGAGAGAGAGAGAGAAAGAGAGCAATAGAGAGGAGAGAGCAAGAGAGAGGAGAGAGCAAGAGAGCAAGAGGGCAAGAGAGTAAGTGAGAGGAGGAGACAATCTACCCCTTATATTATGAGGTGAGTCTATCTGTCTGTGGGGTGGGGTATAACTGGCTGTGGTCAGATGACCAGGGGTAGGGTCCAGCTAGAATGCTGGGAGCTTGGGACATTGTCTATGTAACAGAACACACCTCTCTTGTGTGTGTGTGTGGGACAGGCTGTCAGTGGTTGGGACTCAAACAGGAGCCAGGAACCCAGGAGGCATGGCAGAACTCCTTCTGTCCCTTGCAGGCAGAAATTATCGCCCACCAGATCACTGGAATTTCAGATCTGTACTCTACAAGGACCAGGTTGCCTGAAAAGACCATTGTTTCACAATGGTCTGTTGTTGTTAGAGTTGGGATTATGTTTGTGTGATTCTTATCTTTGGATTTGTTGTGAAAAAATTAATTTTCTGCTTTTTCTTGGATGTAGTTTCTCTCCTTGTGACGGAGTTTTCCTTCTATTATCTCTTGTACAGCTGGTGTAGTAGAAAGATATTATTTAAGTTTGGATTTGTCATTGAATATCTTGGTTTCTCCATCTATGGTAATTGAGTGTTTTGTTGGGTATAGTAGACTGGGTTGACTTTGTGGTCTCCTAGGATCTGTATGACATCTGACCAAGATATTATGGCTTTTAAAGTCTCTGTTGCGAAGTCTGGTGTAGTTCTGATAGGTCCACCTTTACATGTTTCTTGACCTATATCCTTAACTCTTTTAATATTTTTTCTTTGTTCTGTGCATTTGGTGTTTTGATTATTATGTGACATAAGGAATTTCTTTTTTGTTCCCATCTATTTGGTGTTCTGTAGGCTTCTTGTACAATTATAGGCATTTTTTTTTCTGTAGGTTAGGGGAGGTTTTTCTATGATTCTGTTCAAGACGTTTTCTGGCAGTTTGAGTTAGGAATCTCCCTTCTCTTCTATACGTTTCCTTCTTGAGTTTATTCTTTTCCTTGTGTCCTGTATTTCTTGGCTGTTTGAGGCTAGGAGCTTTTTTCACTTTGTATTTTCTTTAACTGTTGTGTCAATGTCTTCTAGACTATCTTCTATGCCTGAGATCCTTTCTTCTATTTCTTGTATTCTGTTGGTGATGCTTGTATCTATGACTCCCAGTCTCTTTCCAAGGTTTTCTATCTCCAGGGTTGCCTCCTTTTTGTCATTTATTTATTGTTTCTATTTCCATTTTTACATACTGGAAGGTTTTCTTAAATTTGTTTACCTGTTTGATGTTTTCCTGTATTTCTTGAATGTATTAATGTGTCCTCTTTAAAGACTTCTAATTGTTTACACATGTTCTCCTGTACTTTTAAGGGAGTTATTTATGTCCTCCTTAAGGTCCTCTATCATCTTCATGAGTTAGGATTTTAGATTTGAATCTTGCTTTTCAGTTTTGTTATGATATCCAGAGCTTGCAGTTTTGGGAGAACTTGGTTGTGATGTTGTCAACTAGCATTGGTTTCTGTTGCTAATTTTCTTGTGCATGCTTGTCACCATGTGATTATCTCTGGTGTTAACTGCCCTTGCTGTCTCTAATTGGAGCCTGTCCCTTCTAAGGGCCTGGTTTTGTTGGCCTTCCTTGTGTCTGGATGTCTCTTGGTATGGGAGTGAGTCTCATGAGCCTGATCTGTGAATTTAGCTGTGTCAAAATACCCTGGGTTCAAGCTGGCTCTGAGTGTGGAAAGTGTGAGAAGCATGGCTGAAGCACAGGATGTGCTCTCTGGGGCAGATTGGAAAGTAAAGAAGGTGTGTCTCAGGCAGGGCAGACAATCCTGTGTTCTCTGTGCCCCTGGTGTCCCAGTTAGGCCAGGTTTCAGGGTGGGAAACTTGCCTGTGCAATTGGATGTGTCAGAACACCTGGGGTTCAATCTGTCCCTGGGTGTGGTTTAGGTGAGGGGTGTTGGAGCACTATATCTGCTCTCACACACAGGTCAAAAGTGTTTTTTTTAAGTATATGTCTGGGCTTTGTCTGTCACATTTTGTCCTGTCTTCTATGATGTGAGATTTCCTCTCTTTTCATAAACTCATATCTTTATTACATTCTATATAGGGGCAAAGAGAGAGTTCTTTAGCCATAGACTGAGTCCTCAAGCCATTATACACAATAATCCTTTTTCTCTTTTTATGATAATCAAAACATAGTGACTGTAATGCATTTCACCAAAACAAGAACAAGAACAAGAACAACACAACAACAATAAGAAAATGGCAACAATAAAAACCCAAAACCCCAAATCCAAAACCAAAACCAAAACCAAAACATACAAACCCAAAATATATATTGTTACCATTTATATATTATGAACATATTAGGTTAAACAAAATGCCAGAGCCTGACCAATACAGATTTGGATGAACACAGCCAACATCAGACTAAGTGTTGGAATCCCAGTGGAGGAGGTAGGGGAAGGACTTAAGGAGCTGAAGGGGTTTACAACCCCATAGGAAGAACAACAATACCAACAAACCAGACCCCCAGAGCTCCCAGGGACTAATCCACCAACCAAAGAGTACACATGCAGGGACCCATGGCTCCAGCTGCATATGTAGCAGAGGATGTCTTCATCTGGGTTCAATCAGTGATGAGCCCCTTGGTCTGGTAGAGGCTTGATGACCTAGCATAGGGCAATGCTATTGTGGTGAGGAGAATGGATGAGTGAGTTGATGAGCACTCTCACAGAAGCAGGGGGAAGGAGAAGGGTATAAGAGGTTTGTAAAGGGAAACTAGAAAGGTGGCATAATATTTGAAATATAAATAAAATAGCCAATTAAAAATAATAAAATATAGACAGGCCAACACACACACACACACACATACATGCAGATACACACACACACACACAAAGACACTTCTACCACAAACAAAAAGACAGTGTTGTACATTTATTGGAGCATTAGTTTCAGCATTCAGTACATGGAAGACCTAGACATGCAATAGTGGAGAAATGGATTTTGAAATTTTGATAATCACATATAGCATGTTATTCTTCAATTAGTAAAAGAGGAATTCTTGTTTTTGTTTACAATATGTGTGGACGTAGGCCCTAATATTTGTACAACATCTCAAAATAGAATAACTACCTGGACAATAAGCATTTAGAATATGTGCCTAGGGGAGCTTGTGATATGGCTCACTGGGTAAGAGCCCTGACTGCTTTTCCTAAGGTCCTGAGTTCAAATCCCAATAACCACATGGTGGCTTACAACCACCCATAATGAGATCTGATGCCCTCTTCTGGTGCATCTGAAGATAGCTACAGTGTACTTATGTATAATAATAAAAAATCATTTTTTTTAAAAAAAATATATACCTAGGAAGATTTTTTTATACTCAGACCTTAACATTTTTCTCTTTATCCTAAAATGTCATACACATTTCATAACGTAAAACTCATGTAGTCTATCTTTAAGATTCACAAAATACATTTTTCAACATTGTTTTATAGTCCAAGCTCCATAAGAGGGCAAGGTGGAGGATGGAATTTTCAAAAGGACAAGCATAATACTATAGACCTTTTGAGAAACTGTATTAAAAGCTATTACTTCTTAATATATTATATTACTTCCATATATATGCATACATACATATAAATATATTTTAACTCAACTAGAAATAAGAACAATTTAAAGTGAAAATGTTGCATAACCTCATTTACATATTTAATATATTTTAAAGCATCATCATGTCGAGACAGACTACATGAAATCCAATTTATATATGGAATGTATTTTAAAGAGTTAATATGTGGAGAGAGACTATATGATACTTTGGTGGTTACTAAATCTTTGTGGTAAGAAATATTATGAAAATGCAAAAAATGTAAAGTATATGCAAGACGAGATTATAATAATTTATAACACAAGCTCTCTATGTGGTAATATATATTACATTCAGGAATTTTCCCTAAAGAAGTAGCTTTTGTTAAATGGAGAAAAAATTTTAGATGACATTCTCTTTTAATTTTACATTGAGGCACAAGTATAACAGTACTGGCTTCCAAGGCAGAGTTATAAATGGAAGAACACTGAGAATTCATAGAAGGAAGAAAGTATTTCACATCTCAATTGAATTTGTTGTTAAATAGTTACATTTATTCAAGCAAAATTTCTGAACTATGAATTTATTTTATCTGTACATATCATTTTTCTTAATTACACTTTGAATTATCAAATACAGCAGCATTTAAGAATAAAATATTATTTTATACAAAGTATCATTTCACTCATGATGTTTTCTAGGTTTATCTGCAAGTCTTCTGATTTCATTTTCCTTATAGCTGAATGGTATTCTATTATGTATGTACCCCACGTTCATTTTCCAGTCATCAGTTGAAGACATTTTGATTGTTCCCACTTCCCTGCTACTGTGAAAAGGCTGCAATGAGCACTGGTAAACAAGTATCTGTGGAGTAGAATGTTCAGTTCTTTGGTCATATGCCAGTGAGTAGAAGAGTTGAGTCATAGGACAGATAGAGTTTTAGTCCTTTCAAGATTCTCCATCCTGTTTTTTTGGAGTGGCTACCTACCAAGAGTGAAGGTGGGATTGGCTTTCTCCAAAACCTTGACAGAATTTGTTTTCAGTTGTTTTGTTGATTTCAGGCATGCTGTCCAGTATGACAAGAAATGTCAAAGTTGTTTTAGTTTTCATTTTTCCGATTGCTAAGCATGATAAATTACTCTTCAAGATTTTATTATCAATTTTTATTTATTCTCCTAAGAACACCCCGTTTATGTCCCAGACCCATTTTTCAAATGGTAATTTGGTTCTTTGCTCTTTGCTTTTGGAATTCTTCATTTATTTTGAGTACTAATCCTCTGTCAGATGTATAACTGGCAGAGATTATCTCCCATTCTGTTTGTTTCTTCTTCACTTGGCTGATTGTTTCTTAGCTGTGAAGAAGTGTTTTGGTTTAATGAAGACCCACTTATCAACTGATTGTCTCAATTTCTTTGTAAATGGAGCTATCCAGAAAGATAAATGCCACATGGTCTCTGTTATCTGTAGGTCCTAGTTCTAAATCCTCAGATGTACATAGGCAATATGTAACAAACCAGAAAATATAAAGAAAGCATATGTTAGGGGCTTGGGAAGGAAAATCAGGATATAGATATAGATAATATGAAGTGGAAAATAGAATAATATATTTATACATGCATGTACACATATGTTCATATATACATGTCTTAAAGAAAGTTAAGCCATTTGGGCTGACAATAATCCAACAAGAACCAGTTCAAGGCATGAGAAATCTCTCTTTTAATGATTAGCTAGAGGACTCCGTGTCTACAAAAGCAATATAGATTATAAATGTAACCATTGGTTGAAAGTGGACCCTATTGATGAAGACACCTCACATTTAAGAAAAAAGACTTAGATGATTCAGGTTTGATCTGACCTCTTTCTTACAGTCTTGCTTCCATGGTTCCAGAAAATACTATGCAAGCTGTCAAGGGGAGGAAGCAGTAAAGCCATCCTACCAAGGTTCAATACCCATGAATCATGACAATACCCAGAATGGCAAGATATTCATAAAGATATAAACAGTTTCACATGTCAGTGGCAACCAACATCTATCTAATTGGATTTAAAGCTCAGTCAATAGCAGGGAAACCATGTGTAGTACTAGAAATCTAGGCAACTTCCTGGGAATAGAATCCTTCATAAAGAATCTATTGCTGTATCTTTGTTAGACCAGAATAATTCCTTACAACATTCTAAATCTTATTCTTATACCATAGTTAAGTGTAGCTACCAACACTCATTAAAAAAGCTTCTCTTTATAGCTAATGGTGACTATCACATGAAACTACAACTGGATACAATAAAGATATCAGTAGAGTGTGGTATACCAGCCCAGTGAACATATTTTCATCATAGCTCCTGTATCTATGACTCAAGGAAGATCATGGAAGAGGCAGCAGAAAGGTTATAAGAGCCAGGATACCAGGAAGCCAGCTGTGAAACTGTCTGTCCTAAGAACGGCTGTGAAAACAAGATAGGGACAATGGCAATATCAATAGACATGTCAGTGTAAAAGGAGGAAATTGTTAAAGTGTCTTGACCCTTTACAAAGTACTTCAGGCAACCAATGCTTACTGGGAAAAGGAGAATTAACCTATCCCAGGGATAAGGTCAGTTATTGGTTGTCAAATGCAGAATGGTCAACCTTGAAATATACACAAAGAACAAAAATAGACTCAGCAGATGTCTTTACATATGTATGTATACAGATGTAGTATATATATATGTGTGTGTGTGTGTGTGTGTGTGTGTGTGTGTGTATAACACCAATAAACAAAAATGAAGAAGCCATTTATTCAGGAGGGGAGACACAGAAAGGGCTTGAGTGATGGTAGCTAGAAAGGGCTAGAGGGAGGAAAGAGAAAGGAGACAGTGATATCATTCTATTTAAAACAAAATATTTCAAAAAGAAAATACATAAACATGCATATTTCAAGGTATGGATGCTACTCACTCCTGAGAATTATGTACATTTGAGGGAGGTTCCATTCCAAGAGAAAATAAGTTCAATGACACTGACATTTTTTTCATGAGGGCTGAAAGAGAATATAGACAAACACAAGGGAAGAAGAGGAAAGACATGACCATGGAAAGTTAACCAAGGCAAAGAGAGAAAGAGTAGACAGTCTCCCTCTACCTTTGAGTATGCTTGGATGTTGGTTTATAAAACCTGTCCTTCAGAGCACATGGTCCCCAATGATGAAGATAGAGAAAGGACCCAAGGAGCTGAAAGGACCCTTATGATCAACAACAATATGAGCTAACTAGTATCCTCAGATCTCCCAGGGAATAAACCACCAAGCAAAGAGTACACATGGTGGGACTCATGGCTCCACCTGAATATGTAGTAGAGGATGGCCTAGTTGGTCATTAATGGGAGGAGAGTCCCTTGGTCCTATGAAGGCTCTATGCCCCAGATGCCCCAGTATAGGGGAATGTCAGGGCCAGGAAGTAGGAAAGGGTGGGTTGGGTAGCAGGGAGAGGGAACATGTTTCTTTTTCTAGAGGGAAAACAGGAATAGATATAATTTGGAATGTAAATAAAGAAAATATCTAATAAATAAAAAAACTAAAACCTGTCCATATTTTTTCAGTTGTTGAAAATGGCAGATACTAGAAGTTGAAGACTCCAGTGGGTGAATGGAGATTTAGAATAGGCAGTCTTAAAAATGCTTATTTGTTTACTAAGCAATTTACATGAGAAACATTGTAAAATTATGCAATATTCTAAAGTGTAAGGATATTGGAGGAACTGGAATTATGTAAGTTACCATTAATTTCTTTTAATACTTAAAAAACAACTTGTAAATATAGGGACATTTTGTTAAAATATAATATTCATTTAGTCTTTATCAAGTTTAATGATGAAGAAATCCTGACCTTTCTTGCACTACTTTGATTCTTGTTCTGAGGATCATTTGTTCATAATAAGAACTGTTCTGGCCCCAAGTGATTACAAGGGTTATATCACAAGTGGATGCAGTGAGGCCCACATAAGGCAGCTTTGTGTTGCTGCAGTCAGTTTCTGTGTAAGAAGCTCATTTCTCCAAATTCCTATAAAATGACCAATTTCTCTACCAATTAAAAAATATTGTGAAAATTGCCTCCATAGATAAATACAAAATTGACTCTCAGAGAAACTATGTCTGATCAAGGACTCACTCAACTATTATACTAGATGGTTTCCAGTTTCCGACTACTGCACTAGATGGTTTCCAGTTCCCCAGACCTTTATGAAGGACCCCTCTCTCCACTCTCTTCTTCAGGAGTGTCCTGCATGGCTCTCTGCAGAGGTAGCTTCAGACTCTGCCATTGAAACCTACAGTGCCTAATGGAGCCAACAAGGAAGCAAATGATGGGATTGGCACAGCTGTTAACACAGGACAGGAATATTTTCACTTCATGAACATTGTAAGAATAACTTCTTTGAAACTCCTCAAATATTTGCAAGAGGAATGTGCACATCCCAAAGGGCAGACCAAAAAATATGAAGACTACCACTGTGAGAGCAATGGTTATATACAACCTGGTCACAGGAACCCTGTGTGATCCACAGATGATCTTTACCAACAGGGCCAGGGTGGACACTGAAGGAACCACAGACAAGTCAGCAAACCAACACACTGAGGGATCATCTGGTCTCTGTATTCCCAGCACTGAAGTGATGAGCATGCCTCTCCAGGCCTGAATTATTTTGGAAGCTGGAATAGATGTTCTCACGTTTGTATTGCAATTATCTATACATTAAGCCATCTAGCCTGGAAAGGTTAATCTCTTGACAATCTCTTCATACACTACAACACTGTGTGGATTAGTGTGTAGTAAAGCAAGAGAACAGGAAACTTACCCACACTATAAACAAGGTGTCACTCACAATTGCTGATGAATGAAAACCTGTAAAGCACCAGGGGAGAAGCATCAAATGGGGCTAAGAATGGAGGCAGTGGACATCAGCTACAGTCAGCAGAAATGTGGTTAAGGTATTGTTCACCTGTAACCCTAGTGCTCAGTAGGTGGAGTCAGGAAGATCAGAAGTTCATGATTTTTTTTCCCATGACCTAGGGAGTTTGAGGCCAGCCTGGAATCCAAATAACTTGTGTCCTATATCTCCTAAACCTGTCCTCCAAAGTCAATACTCTTAGCAATCATCAGGATCCAGGGTTTCTTTATTGCACTTAAACAATGGTGCCAGCAGCATACGTATAGCAGAGGATGGCCTAGTCAGTCATCAATGTTGTTGTAGGGGGATAATTGCATGCTAAGGGAAGCTCTACTGCTGTCAACACACAATTGACCAGGAGAAGGGTGAAAAATGAAAAAGCCAGGGCTCTTTCCTCCTGCTTTCCATGGTCCTTGTAATGTCACTTACTGCCTCAATTAACAGGAAATTTAGAGAAAGGAACCATCTTAGGGCCCAGATGCAGCACTTCTGTAAGTTGTCAGGTGGCAAAGAGCACTAAGGTTTCAGAATGATGCTCCTTCAACAACATTAGTTGTGATGCTGTCTAAGAAAGGAAGCATGTTTAGATGTACAAAAGGGTAGTCTGGAAATCACATTAATATCAGATACTCGGGCTTTCTTCTTCTATCTCACTCCCAATGTTTTTATCTCTGTTCTTCACTGTTGTCTTCTGATTTTGAAAATGTACCCAAATCGTCATATGATGCAATGCTGGAGAGACCTTCAAGACCTTTATAGATTGCTAAAGAAAAAAAGGTTCTTAATTTCTCTCTTAACAAGTTACCTGAGTTTTAACTTAAAATGAATTACAGTTCAGAGCTTTTGATCCTGATGATGAAAACATTACCTTAAACTGACTATTCAGAGAAATGCAGCAAAGTTGTACGAGGAGAAGAGCAACCCTTCTGCTCATCTCTACATCTTCCCTACAGTGACACTCTGATGTAGTTGAGAGTCCTTGCTCACAGCTTGCCGATGCCCCTTTAGGACTGAGGAACATCAATGAGACAGTTCTTATGTCTGATATGATGCAGCTGCCAACCAATGCAGAATAAGCGTCTTGCTAAGGTATTCTTTTATCAGTCTGTACTTGAGTGACCACTCTTCTACTGTAGCCAATAAGAACTATGCTTCTCTGCACAAATTTTAGTCTAATCTCAAGTTGATTACTGTGAGTGAATCCTCTCTAACAGCAGCATTAGAAGAATAAGATGCAAACAGGACAAAATATCTCTGATGGCGATGATCTGATGACAGTTAAATCTGTAAACCTAGTGTTGGAAGAAAACTTGCCTGTGAGGAAGTGTGCCCTCTGATCCTTCTCTCTGCCACATGACAACTTACAGAAGTGCTGCATCTGGGCCCTAAGATGGTTCCTTTCTCTAAATTTCCTGTTATTTGAGGCAGTTGTTGACATTTCAAGGACCATGGAAAGTAGAAGGAAAGAGTCCTGGCTTTTTCATTTTTCACCCTTCTCCTGGTCAATTGTGTGTTGACAGCAGTAGAGCTTCCCTTAGCATGCAATTATCCCCCTACAACAGCATAGTTATAACTATAGTACCCCTTCTTTCTCTCTCCTATTCTATAGTACAAGTGACCTGTCCTGATTTTTGAAGCCAAGGAGTGTACAACTTACTCCACTGCTTTACTTTGTCATAGTCCCCGTGCATTTCCTCTGTCTCTAGTACTCATGGTTTTTGCAAATAAACACTTCCTCTGGCATTCTTCAGCTACTCACATTCTAGCCATCAGTTTCTTTCAAGAGGCAATGTACACACATGGTGGATCAGTTTTGGGAATCAATAAACAATGCACCTGTTTACAGGTTTCTGCCCTGGGAAACAAACTATGCATATCACCTTCCTCCTTAAAGGACTGGCAGGAACAAATAGGAATGATTTGAGGGAAAGAAAGAAAATTGTTTAAGCCAGGATGCCTCTCTGCTTCAAAGGGAAGCTTCTGTCTCATGCCTTCTCAGGAGGAAGGCCTAGACCATGCATGTTGCATGTTGTCATAGCAACAAAGGGATGTGAACTCAGCCTGACAGTACCTCTGAACATTCTGGGGATATATCCTTACCTTTCTTGCAGTTTTTGGTCTAGAGGTGGAAAGCAGACAAGGCAGAGAAGCCTTCCACAGATGGATTCTAGACTCTGCTTCCTTGCTCTGGAATTGGGATTTGCCTTCAGGAGCTGAGTGAAAATTTCTGACCCAGGTGAGACTTATAAAAACAATGATCAGACCATGTGATTTCCAGTATGAATACTGGGAACAACTCACACACCAGAGACCTTTCCAGATGACCCCTAAGATATTTCGAGGCTTCTGCTCTGATTCTACTCACATTTACCTAGGTCTACTTACCTCCAAATAATTACTCTTTCCTCTTATAAGGACCAACTCCCATCAGTAGGTAGGAACACTGGGCAATGTCAGTTAGGTGTGCGTGACTGTATAACTGAAGCACAGATGTATCATGCCTCACATATTGGCCTCCCCCATTCCGTCCAAACTGGTCGACCTCCCTGTAAATAAATGTTCTCTCTGTTATGGGCTCCATTATAGCACTACTAAGTGGTGTCAGCTTGGGGCATGTGACTACATACAGAAGCAGAAGCAGACCAAGCATCCTGGCAGGGGTCTGCATGGTGAAGGTAGTGACAGTGTTGATACTGCCCCTTCCACATCAGTGTGCACTCAGTGTGGTTTTCTTCCAAATGGCATTCAGGCTGACAATTCCCCTGAATCCTCTGCAGATGTCCTAAGTTCCAGCTCTCCCCCATCTGCACATGTTTGTTACTAGTGGAAAGCCTGAACCTGTCTTAAGCTTAAAAGCCAATTCATAATAAAGACAAACTATATTCATTCCTGTTTATAATTAACTTCCTGCTTTTCAAGGTTTGGTGTATGAGCCTGTAACCTTTACTACAAATGTTTTGTACAGCCTATTCTAGGAATGGTAATCATGTCTGTGTGGAACCTTGAAGTCAGCTGGACATCCAAAGCACCTGTTCTTAGCACAAAAGTGATTTTCCTCAGAGTGACAGAGATTAGGGATTAGAGACAAAGTTAGGAGATAGAGGAATGTGGATAAGGGAAAGGAAACACATGAGAGGAGAGAAAAATGGCAAGGTAGTGGGGTAAGAGGTACTTGTGTTGGCTGACAAAGGACCACCTCTGGATAGAAAGGAATCAGATATGGCCCGTAGGAAACCAACAGTGTATAAAGGCACAAGGGAAAACTCCATGTTAGGAAGAGGAGTTTAATTTTAATTAGGCATGTTAATTAGATGAGCCAAAGGAGGCTTGTGATTACTTGATTTTGATAGTTGGACCTTCTATAGTTGTCTCAGGAGAAGCAAGTGGCCAAGTAAGGGATTAGACCTTTGGAGTTAGCTTTAGCTATGTAGTCTAAAGGTTTTTAGCAAGGCAGAGGGAATGTGGCAGAAGGGCAAGGCCTGCTAGAGCCATGCTCAAGTGGGCTAGATTACCTTCATTGCCTTTGCTTTCAAAAAGTTTTTTATAAACATCATGCTACTCTAACTTTGTTTTAAGAGGTTCTGTGACCAACTATGGCTATCTTGTTATGGCTGCCTGCTGTGATTACTTTGTTTAGACCACCTGTTGTGTTCTTCTCCTGTGACCCTGCCCATTTTCTCTCATTTTACAATCCCTACAGCTGAGCTCTATAAATACCTTATCTTTCTCATATCCAATGCTGATCTCTTTAATTCTGCCTTAGTTGGAAGCAACTCTTGTACACAAATCAAAAAGTTTGCTTTAATTAATTTCTTGCTTTAATTAATTTGTGATTGATGATTTGGGCAGTTTGCCTCTCAATAGAAATGTCTTTTTGTTTTATTTCATTGATATGAAGAAGTAGTGTGTTGGCACACCTCCCTTGTGAAATGCTAAGTTCAGCATGTGTACATGGCCTCCTATCCCACTTCATAAAATCTGTTAACCCTTATCTTTGTAGAGTGTAAATTCTCAGAGTTATTTATTTATTTTGGTATACTTACATTTATGCTTAGTTAATTTTTATTGCATATTTTATTTATTTATATTTCAAATGTTGTCCCCTTTCCCGATTTCCACCCCCAGAAACTCTCTATCCCGTGCTCCTTCTTCCTTCTTCTATGATGGTATGCTCTTACCTACCCACCCAGTCCTAACTTTCTGCCCTTGCATTCCCCTAAACTGGGGCACCTAGTCTTCATGGAACCAATGTCCTCTTCTCTCATTGATGCCAGACAAGTCCATCCTCTGCTACATATACAGCTGGTTCCATGGGCCCCTCCATGTGTACTTCTTGGTTGGTACCTCGGAGCTCTGGTTGGTTGATATTGTTTTTTTCCTGTGGTGTTGCAAACATCTTCAGCTCCTTCCGTCCTTTCTGTAACTTCTCCATTGTAGGAGTGACCAATTTAATGGTTGGCTGTGAGCATCCACCTCTGTATATGTCAGGTTTTGGCAAAGCCTCTCAGGAGAGAGCTATATCAGGCTCCTGTCAGCATGCACTTCTTGGCAGCCACAATAGTGTCTGCATTTGGTGACTGTATATGTGATGGATCCCCAGGTGGGGCAGTCCCTGGATGGCTTTTCTTTCAGTCTCTGCTCCACAATTTGTCTCAGTATTTGCTCCCGTGAATATTTTGTTAGCCCTTCTAAGAAACACTGAAACACCCACCCGTTTCCCTTCTTCCTGAGCTTCATGTGGTCTGTCAATTGTATCTTGGGCATTCCGAGCTTTTGGGCTAATATCCACTTATCAGTGAGTGTATACCATGTGTGTTCTTTTGTGACTGGGTTACCTCACTCAAGACGATATTTTCTAGTTCCATCCATTTGCCTAAGAATTTCATGGAGTTATTGTTTTTAATAGCTGAGTAGTACTCCATTGTTTAAATGTACCACACTTTCTGTATCCATTCCTTTATTGAAGGATATCTGGGTTCTTTTCAGCTTCTGGCTATTATAAATAAGGCTGCTATGAACATAGTGGAGCATGTGTCCTTGTTATATGTTAGCACATCTTTTGGGTATATGCCCAGGAGTGGTATAGCTGGGTTCTCAGGCAATAATATGTGCGATTTTCTGAGGCACCATCCTACTGATTTCCAGATTGTAATCCCCCCAACAAAGGAAGAATGTTCCTCATTCTCCATCTCCTCACCAGGATCTGTTGTCAATTGAGTTTTTGATCTTAGCCATTCTGAATGGTATAAGGTGGAATCTCAGGGTTGTTTTGATTTGTACCCTTGATGACTAAGGATGTTGAACATATCTTTAGGTGCTTCTCAACCATTTGAGTTTCCTCAGTTGAGAATTCTTTGTTTAGCTTTATACCCCATTTTTAATTGTCTGGAGTCTAATTTCTTGATTTTTTAAAATATATTGGATATTAGCACTCTATCAGGTGTAGGGTTGGGAAAGATCTTTTCCCACTCTGTTGATTGCCTTTTTGTCATATTAACAGTGTCCTTTGCCCTACAGAAGCTTTGCAATTTTTTGAGGACCATTTGTCAATTCTTGATCTTAGAGCATGAGCCAATGATGCTCTGTTCAGGAACTTTCCCCCTGTGCCCATGTGTTCAAGGCTCTTCTCTACTTTCTCTTCTATTAGTTTCAGTGTATCTGGTTTACGTGGAGGTCCTTGATCCACTTGGACTTTAGCTTTGTACAAGGAGATAATAATGGATTGATTTGCATTCTTCTACATGATGACTACCAGTTGAACCAGCACCATTTCTTGAAAATGCTGTATTTTTCCACTGGATGGTTTTAGCTACTTTGTCAAAGATCAAGTGACCATAGGTGCGTGGGTTCATTTCTGGGTCTTAAGTTCTACTCCTTTTATCTACATACCTGTCTTTTTACCAATACCATACAATTTTTATCATTATTGCTCTGTAGTACACCTTAAGGTCAGGAATGGTGATTCTGGCAGAAGTTCTTTTATTGTTGAGAATAGGTTTTTCTATGCTCTCTCTTTGTTTTTTTCAAGACAGGGATTCTCTGTATAGCCCTGGCTGTAGTGGAACTCACTCTGTAGATCAGGCTGGCCTCGAACTCAGAAATCTGCCTGCCTCTGCTTCCCAAGTGCTGGGAATGAAGGTGTGTGCCACCACTGTCCTACAAAATGTGTATTCCAAGCTGGCCTCAAACTCTAGATCCTCCTTCCTCTGCCTCCTTCAGCAAATCCTACCAGCCTGTGCCACCAGTACTGGCTTTTTATTTATTCCAAATAAATTTAAGAATTATTCTTCCTAACTCTGTGAAGAGTTGAGTTGGAATGTTGATGGGGATTGCATTGAATCTGTATATTTCTTTCGGCAAGATGGTCATGGAAATATCTGCCTTTGTCACAAAGGTGTGTTTCCTGTACCTCCAAAAATGCTGGGTCCTGTTTATGTGTCTAGCTCATTAGTCTATGTCTTTTTATTGGGATTTGAGTCCATTGATGTTAAGGAATATTAAGGAAAAATGATTGTTGCTTCCTCTTATTTTTGTTATTAGATATGAATTATGTTTTTGTGGCTATCTTCTTTTGAGTGTGTTGGAAAAAGATTACTTTCTTGCCTTTTCAAGGATGCAGTTTCCCTCCTTATGTTGGCGTTTTCCATCTGTTATCCTTCCTAGGGCTGGATTTGTGGAAAGATTTTGTATAGATTTTTTTGTCATGGAATATATTGGTTCTCCATCTATGTTAGTTGATATTTTTGCTGTTTATAGTAGCCTGAGTTGCCATTAGTGTTCTCTTAAGTTCTGTATGACATCTGTCTAGGATCTTCTGGCTTTTAAAGTCTCTGGTGAGAAGTCTGATGTAATTGTGATCAGGCTGCCTTTATATGTTACTTGACCTTATCCCCTTACTACTTTTAATATTCTTTCTTTGTTTTGTGCATTTGGTGTCTTGATTATTATGTGATTGGAGTAATTTATTTTCTGGTATAGTTTATTTGGAGTTCGATAGACTTATTGTATGTTCATGGGCATCTCTTTCTTTAGGTTAGGGAAATTTTCTTCTATAATTCTGTTGAAGATATTTATTGGCCCTTTAAGTTGGGAGTCTTTGCTCTCTTCTATACCTATTATCCTTAGGTTTGATCTTCTCATTGTGTCCTGGATTTCCTGTATGTTTTGGGTTAGGAGCTTTTTGTATTTTGCAATTTCTTTGACTGTCGTGTCAATATTATCTATGGTGTCTTCTGCACTCTTCTGTTCCTTGTATTCTGTCAGTGATGCTTGCATCTATGAATTTGATCTCTTACCTAGGTTTTCTATCTCCAGATTTATCTCCCTTTATGATTTCTTTATTGTTACTTCTTCCATTTTTAGATCCTGTATGGTTTTGTTCATTTCCTTCACCTGTTTTATTGTGTTTTCCTGTAATTCTTTAAGGGTTTTTTTGTGTTTCCTCTTTACGAGTATCTACCTGTTTACCTGAGTTCTCCTGTATTTCTTTAACTGAGTTATTTATGTCTTACTTAAAGTACTTAAAGAATTTTAAATCTTAACCTTGCTTTTCCAGTGTGATGGGATATCCAGGACTTGGTATGGGTTGAGAACCAGGTTCTGATTTTGCTATGTAAACTTAGTTTCTGTTGTTTTTGATCTCGTGCTTGCCTCTCATCATCTGATCATCTCTAGTGTTGCCTGCACTCACTGTCTCTTAGTTTAGCCTGTCCCTCCTGTTATCTTAGTTGTGTCAGAATATCTCAGAGTCCAGCTGTCTCTGTGATACTGTGATCCTGAGATCCTGTGTGTGTAAGAGCTCCTGAGAGTCAAGGTTCCACTGGGATGCTGAAATCTTGGTGTGACCAAGCTCCTGAGAACCTGTTTGTTATCCTATGATCCTGGGAGTGTTTAACCACCTGGCGGTCCAGTTACCTCTGGGTGTTGTGGGATTAGACTTAGAGCTAGTGCTTGAAGTCTGCTCAAGGCACTGGCTCAGACCAGAGGGAACCTGTTCCACTGATCACATGGGGGTGGGGTGGGGTTCCTGTGTCCCAGGATCCCCAGTGATCCTAGTAACTCATGGTGTTGGGGTGTAAGTTGGGGCCTCCTCACTTATGATCCTGAGCATGTTAGAGCACCTGGGAGTTTAGCCTCCTCTGGGTGTTGTGGGACTTGGTGCAGAGCTGGTGCCCAAGGTCTGCTTAGTGTATAGGCTCAGACGGGAAGGACTTCTCAGATTTCATGTCTTTTCTTCTATGATTTACACTTACAGTCTTCAAATCATAGGCACCTTAGATTCTTTCTTCTTTTTCCAAATGCGATTCCATTTAGAATACATGAGGGATATGGTCCTCAGAAGTTGTGGGATGAATGATGTGCTTTGGATGTGGCCTGTGTCCTGTCAGTAAGTGGTAGTCACTTGTTGACAAGTGACTGTTGTGAGAGCTTCGTTGAAGATTTTAAGAGGAGAAGGCTAATGGGAAATCATTAGGGAACTGTGCATAAGCTCTGAGGTAGTTGGTTCTCATGTGATCTCTAGGGGTTTGTGAACATTGTTGTAAAAGGAACAAATTTGGTTGTACCCCTATTTTATTCCTTCCTGTATGGAGCCAGGAACTTCTCTCTGCACATATCTAACCTTGGTCCTAACCAGAACCCTGCCACACATGGGATGGTCAAATCAATACAGTGTCAGTGGGCTCTGAAGTATAGGTAATTATGTTTCACCAACATCAAGCACCCTTTCTGTTAATATACTACAACATTGTGGTGTATAATATCACTACAGGGTTGGAAGTTGTACAAAACCACTGAAAAGTCAGTGAGTATGACTGAATTACTACACGAATGTTACCTTCACTATGAATAAATCATTTGAGTGGTAGAGGTAGTGGTCTACTAGGCCACCACCAAAAAGTGAAAATATAAGAATTTATTTACTGTGCTACAATTAGGTAAAAGTGTAAAACTTGTTGTATTTTTTTCTAACAGTCCTTTGAAAAAGATAACCAAAATTTAGAAATAGTTATAGTCCCATACCTGCATTTCTTTATTATGTTACCACTTGATAGGATTTATTAAAACTTGATAGGATTTATTCTCTTCCACATGCAACAGAATGCTAAAAAACATTCCTTATGAACACTGAGGTAGTATACAGCTGAATTCTTTCACTGGTATGAAACTTGGCTAGAGTTTAAAAGACATCCACCCTAAACTCACACAGATTTATCAGTTCTAAGTGCTAGCCAGGTACAAGTGACACACAGAATTAAATCTGAGATATCTCATAGCCTGCTACCTGGGAAGAATAAAGCTTTTATCTCCTGTGAAGATGGAAAAAAATTCACGTTTCAGATTTTTGCCAACATGAACACAATAATGGAGAGAAGCAGTCCTAGGCATACTCCAAGATGTTGTCTCCTACTATAGAGAGAGTTGCTCACTGATGTCCACTGTCGGTCTCTTCACAACATCTGGGAAATACAAACAGGCTAGATCACCATCAACTGATAAGTGAAAGATGAAAATGTTGATGTACACATAGGATATTTCTCATCTATAAGGAAATATGACATTTTCAATTAAATGGGTGGATTTGGAAATGATACTTCTGAAGGAGAAAACCAGACACTAAATATTAAATAAAACATTTTATGTCACATATATAGATAACACATTTGAAATTTCAGACATGTATGTTTAAATTGAGCATCCATAGAAGTCAGGAAAGTAGTTCATGGCTGTTAAGGGCATTGGCAAGAGAATTAAACATCAGGTGTTATGAAGGGAAAAGGAGAATAATGGAACAGCAAAATTGAATGGGATAGAGGATGGATGATCAGTGTAGAGATGTGAGAACGTGGAAGGTAAATGTGGAAGCCCATTACTGTAATCACTTTCTAAAATACATACATACACATTTGTGAATAGAGTTACTCTACAATGGAGGAGAGAGTATCTCCTCCAGCCAACATAGGCTATCAAATTAGATGTCTAGTGTCTTTTGAAGATGTTGGCCACTGTGATTTTAAAGGCTTCTGACACCAAACACTGCAGGCCAATGCTCTTGATCACTCTCTAGAACTTGATGCTAATACTGTACTGATGAAGATAGCACATACATGAGTCATAGAGCATGGAGAAATCAAGGTGTTTTTTTTCTGGCTTAAATTTGGAAGGATCTCTCCCACCATAATGAAGGCATGGCAGCACGAATGAGAGGCTGGCTGGTCACATTACATGTTGGTCACAGTTGCAGTTTGGAAGCACAGAATAATCAAGAAGAGAGGCACCTCTAGCACTGACCCACTTCTGCTAGTCAGGCTCCACCTCCTTAAAGTGCTACAATCTTCCCATTTGATATTCTTGATGGGGGACACGTGTTCAAATGCAGGAGCCTGCATGAGACACTTCACATTGAAACTGCCATACTTCATCACAATAGTTTGATGGCTGAATGTTTTCCAGGAAATGCTCCCATTTTCCTTCATTCTGGAAGAAGGAAGCATAGTTAACAGCAGTCCTCTTCCTAGCTTCAGTTCCCCACATCCCAGGAAGTTAAATGATCAAACTTTAAGTTTGTAGTTAATTTATAATGATCTCATTCTTCCTTTGGTTTGTTGCCCTAGATGACTCTATAAGGAAATAGATAACCAGAGAGGGAGAATTGGTACAAAGACAATGAAAAGTTTAGGAAAGTTAAAGTTAAAATCCTACAGCAATAATCTTACAGAGACTTGAATTGTCAGGGTGGGAGGGATACCAGGGGAGTCCCCACTCACCTAGAGCAGAAGGGAGAAGGAAGGAATATGGTTGTGGGAGGAAGTGATGTGGGGTGGAAGTTAGTGGGCTGTAAAGTGAATAAGTAAAATAAAATAAACAAGAATATACTGTGACAAGAGATTATTGTTCCAATTTCTCTCAGGATTCCAAGTCTACTGTTCTCTGCATTATCCTCTGTACTTTCATCTGATGCATGGCTGTACCTAGCCAAGGTACTTACAGTCATATTAGAGAGAAGTCTCTATTGAGGAATTACCTTGATTAGATAGATCTTTTGAGGGCTTATATTTATTAGTATTCAATATAGAAGGCCCCCCACCACTGCAAGGAGCACCATCCCCAGAAAGGATGACCTGAACTATATAAGAAATACAACTGGCAATCAGTGAGCCAGCCCCCAGAAGTCCAATGTGTTCTCTGCTTCACATTCTTCTCTTAATTGTGATTAAAAGGAGATTAGCACTTCTTCTGAAGTCCCAAGTGTTTCTCTATCACACCTGGATGGTAGAATGAAGCTTACCTTGTTAGAGAATGGTTGGTCCATACTTAATAGAAGTTCATCAACATTGAATGAAGCATTGTATGCTCACTGTAGCAACCAGAAAGTCACAAAATTCTTTTTTTCTCACATCTGTATGCTTTTATTTCTCTCACTTGCTTGTCACTTGATGTGTTAGCTACTTACTGCTGTTTTACTGCTGTGAAAAGACTCCATGACTAAGGCAACTTATAAATGAAAGCATTTTGCAGGATTCTTGTTTACAGTTTCAGAGAGTGAGTCCATGACCATCATGGTGGGGAGCATGGCAGCACACAGGCAGGCATGGCATTGGAACAGGAGCTGAGAGTTCATGGCTTATCCACAAGTATAGGCAGAGGCAGAGAGAAAGATTGGGCCTGGTGAGGGCTTTTTTGGTTTTGTTTTGTTTTTTGTTGTTGTTGTTGTTTTTTGTTTTGTTTTGTTTTTGGTATTTTCTTTATTTACATGTCATATGATTTCTCCTTTCCCAATTTCCCCTCAAGAAAAAAAACAGACCAAAACACTCCCCAAAAAACAACAAGAACAAACCCCTGTTGCCTTTCCCCTCCCCCTGCTTGCTACCACACCCTCTCCCAATTATTGGCCCTGACATTCCCCTATACTGGGGTACAGAACCTTCACAGGGCCAAAGGCCTCTCCTCTCAATGATGCTCGACTTTGCAATTATCCAGTATATACATGCTGCCAGAACAATCAGTCCCACCATGTATAGTCCTTGGTTGGTGGGTGAGTCCCTGGGAGCTCAGAAGGTCCTAGTTAGTTCATATTGTTGTTCATCCTAAGGGGCTGCAAACCCTTCAGCTCCTTTGGCCCTTTCTCTAACTCCTTCATTGGGGACCCTGTACTAGGTTCAATGGATGGCTATAAGCCTCTACATCTGTATTAGTCAGGTACTGTCAGAGTCTCTCAGGAGATAGCTATATTAGGCTGTCATGTCCTTCCTTCAGTCTCTGCTCCATAGTTAGACTCCTTCCGTGGGTATTTTGTGGAAGAGGGTGGGTTGGCAGGTATGGGGAAGGGGGAAGCAACAGGGGCTTGTTCTTGTTGTGTTTGTTTGTTTGTTTGTTTTTTGTAGGGGAAACTGGGAAAGGAAAAATTTACATGCAAATAAAGAAAATATCTAAAAAAATGGAAAAAAACAGAATTCATGCTGCCAAGGTAACATTTGTCAGCATTATGATTTTGCATTTTTTGAGAAGCATGTAAGATTAATAAATTGCAAACAAACTTGAAAAAAAGAGTAAAGAAAGCAAGCTGAGTACAGCAAGCCTACATGCATTAATTCAATACCCTCTGCTCCTTATTCAGGACTCAATACAACCAGCCAGTGCATTCATGTTTCTGCCACTCTGACTGCCCTGCAGTGATGAACTGTATTGTGACATTGTGAGCCAGATACATCTTTTCTTTCTTAAGTTGTTTTTGCCAGAGTGTTTTGTCATAGCAGCAGGAAAAAAAAACAAAACAAAACAAAACAACAACAAAAAAACAAAAAACAACAACAAAAAAAACCCCTTGGTTTAAGGATTCTGGTGGCAGGACATGAACATATGCAGAATGGCAGATGTGTTGGAGGGAAGAAATAAGAGTGAGCAAGAAAGATTAATTGATTTTATAACTGACTGCTCTCTGGGGATCTAACCGCATCCTTTGAAATCTGCCCAACTTTCTCAAGACCATTAACTCATTCAGGAGGGTCAGGCCTCTATCTATAAGCCTCTTTGGGCTCCAAGTCATCATCACCTCTACACTGCTACACAGGAGAACAAGATGCTAGCATGTGCATCTTTAGGAGCTATCCTCAAATCACATCAAAGCCATGGCAGAGTCCTTGCAACTTTCAGAGTCATATAACAGCAGATATAATGGGTACTTCCAGACACTACTACAAAGTAATGGAGGACTATCAAAGAAAATGGTATGAGCTTTTAAAAAGAACTTAGTCACTTCAAAACACACAGGCCACTGTCTAGATGATCTGCAAGATTTGACTGTACCATATTTAAATTCACAATAAATAAGGGAACCTCTAACAGTGATGCTGTAATTTCTAATGATCATGCTGGAAAAACATACAATTTCATGTACAGAGAGTTCTGAGATTGCTTCCCACAGCCAAGGAACTGCCTGGCATTTCTTCTCTCCTCCCCTCTACTTCCTTGAAGAAAAGCTGCTGGTCCTTCTGAGGCCCTGGTAGGGACTTGGCACCCCTGTGGTGTCAGCTCATCATCTAGGACCAGCAACTCTGACCAATGCTATGTGGTGAAGCATCCTTAGCTGCTACTCTCATGCTTACTCCACTACAGATGTACAATAATCCAATCTCAGGCTGGACAGCACCCCGACACTATTAAGGAGTAGCTTGTTCCCCTCTGCTGGTCAGACATGACCTGAACTTCAGTCTCTACTGTGTTACTCTGCCCTTTCTTACCCATGGGGAATTCCCCTCATATGGGATGTTCTTTAAAAATCACACATCTCACAAAAGACAGTTACCAAAAGGCCAGCGGTGCTACCACTAGAGCACCACAGCTGCATGTGTGACTGAGAGAAAAGATAGTCTCACAAGGCAACAGCCGTGTTACGCTCTAACAGTCAGTCATTATTATATTACATATTTAACTCAGTTCCATTTATTTTAAAAATAAATTGTCTCCCCTATGAGAAAATAAAAGAAAGAAAATGCTGTCTTTTTTCCACTGGATGGTTTTAGCTCCTTTGTCAAAGATCAAGTGACCAAAGGTGCATGGGTTTATTTCTGGGTCTTCAATTCTGTTCCATTGATCCACCTGCCTGTCACTGTATCAATACCATGCAGTTTTTATCATAATTGCTCTGTAGTACAGCTTAAGTTCCGGGATGGTGATTCCACCAGAGGTTCCTTTATTGTTGAGAATAGTTTTGGCTATCCTGGGTTTTTTGTTGTTCCAGATGAATTTGCAAATTGCTCTTTCTAAGTCTGTGAAGAATTGAGTTGGAATTTTGATAGGAATTGCATTGAATTGGTAGATTGCCTTCGGTAAGATGGCCATTTTTACTATATTAATCCTGCCAATCCACAAGCATGTGAGATCTTTCCATCTTCTGAGATCTTCTTCTGTTTCCTTCTTCAGAGACTTAAAGTTCTTGTCAAACATGTCTTTTACTTGCTTAGTTAAAGTTACACCAAGGTATTTTATGTTATTTGTAACTATTGTGAAGGGTGTCATTTCCCTAATTTCTTTCTCAACCTGTTTATCCTTTGTGTAGAGGAAGGCCTCTGATTTGTTTGAGTTAATTTTGTATCCAGCTACCTTTCTGACATTGTTTATCAGGTTTAGGAGCTCTGTCGTGGAATTTTTGTGATCACTTAAGTATACAATCATATCATCAGCAAATAGTGATAATATGACTTCTTCCTTTCCAATTTGTATTCCTTTGATCTCCTTTTGTTGTCTAATTGCTCTGGCTAGGACTTCAAGTACAATATTGAATAGGTAGGGAGAGAGTGGGAAGTCTTGTCTAGTCCCTGATTTTAGTGGGATTGCTTCAAGTTTCTCTCCATTTAGTTTGATGTTGGCTACTGGTTTATTGTATATGGCTTATACTATGTTTAAGTACGGACCTTGAATTCCTGATCTTTCCAAGACTTTTATCATGAAGTCAAATGCTTTCTCAGCATCTAATGAGATCATCATATGGTTTTTTTTTCTTTGAGTTTGTTTATATAATG
The DNA here is from genome assembly GCF_008632895.1 of Mastomys coucha. Lineage (NCBI taxonomy): Eukaryota > Metazoa > Chordata > Mammalia > Rodentia > Muridae > Mastomys > Mastomys coucha. Next base: position 39,160,557 of record NW_022196904.1, read on the forward strand.
AATTACGTTGATGGATTTCCATATATTGAACCATCCCTGTATCTCTGGGATGAAGCCTACTTGATCATAATGGATGTTCGTTTTGATGTGTTCTTTGATTCAGTTTGCAAGAATTTTATTGAGTATTTTTGCATCGATATTCATAAGGGAAATTGGTCTGAAGTTTTCTCTCTTCGTTAGGTTTTTGTGTGGTTTAGGTATAAGAGTAATTGTGGCTGCATAGAACAAATTGTGTAGAGTGTCTTCAGGGAATAGTTTGAGGAGTGTTGGTATTAGGTCTTCTTTGAAGGTTTGATAAAACTCTGCACTAAACCCATCTTATCCTGGGCTTTTTTTGGTTGGGAGACTGTTAATGACTGTTTATATTTCATTAGCAGATATGGGACTGTTTAGACCGTTGATCTGATCTTGATTTAACTTTGGTACTTGGTATCTGTCTAGAAAATTGCCCATTTCATCCAGGTTTTCCAGTTTTGTTGAGTATAGGCTTTTGTAGTAGGATCTCATAATTTTTTGGATTTCCTCAGTGTCTGTGGTTCTCTCCCTTTTCATTTCTAGTCTTGTTAATTAGGATAATGTCTTTGTGCTCACTAGTTAGTCTGTCTAAGGGTTTATCTATTTTGTTGATTTTCTCAAAGAACCAGCTCCTGGTTTGGTTGGTTCTTTGTGTAGTTATTATTGTTTCTATTTGATTGATTTCAGCCTTGAGTTTGATTATTTCCTGCCTTTGACTCCTCTTGGGTGAATTTGCTTCTTTTTATTCTAGAGCTTTTAGGTGTGTTGTCAAATTGCTGGTGTATGCACGCTCCAGTTTCTTTTTGGAGGCACTTAAAGCTATGAGTTTTCCTCTTAGGACTGCTTTCATTGTGTCCCATAAGTTTGGGTATGTTGTGGCTTCATTTTGATTAAACTCTAGGAAGTCTTTAATTTCTTTATTTCTACCTTGACCAAGTTATCATTGAGTAGAGTGTTGTTAGGCTTCCACATGTATGTGGGTATTCTATTGTTTATGTTGTTATTGAGGAGCAGCTTTAGTCCATGATGATCTGATAGGATGCAAGGAATTATTTCAATCTTCTTGTATCTGTTGAGGCCTGATTTGTGACCAATTATATGGTCAATTTTGGAGAAGGTACCATGAGTTGTTCAGAAGGAGGTATATATTTTGCTTTAGGATAAAAGTTTTATATATATATATATATATATATATATATATATATATATATATATCTGTTAAATCCATTTGTTTCATAACTTCTGTTAGTCTCATTGTGTCTTTGTTTAGTTTCTTTTTCCATGATCTTTCTATTTCAGAGAGTGGTGCATGAAAATCTCCCACTATTATTGTGTGCAGTGCAATGTGTGCTGTGAGCTTAGTAACGTTTCTTTTATGAATGTTGATGCCCTTGCATTTGGAGCATAGAGGTTCAAAATTGAGAGTTCATCTTGGTAGATCATACCTTTGATGAGTGCCCCTCATCTTTTTTGATCACTTTAGGTTGAAAATCGATTTAGATAAGTCGATATTAGAAAGGGTACTTCAGCTTCTTTCTTGGGATGATTGGCTTGGAAAATTGTTTTCCATCCTTTTATTCTGAAGTAGTGTCTGTCTTTATCACTGAAGTGGGTTTCCTGTATGAAACAAAATTGTTATGTCCTACTTATGTACCCAGTATGATAGTCTACTTCTTTTTATTGGGGAATTGAGTCCATTGATATTAATAAATTTTAAGGAAAAGTAAGTGTTGCTTCCTCTTATTTTTGTTGTTAGGTTGGGATTCTGTTCATGTGGCTATTTTCTTTTGTGTTTCCCCTTTAGGGGTTGAACCTCTTTACCTGTGTTCTTCTGTATTTTCTTAAGGGAGTTACGCATGCTCTTCTTAAATTCCTCTATCAACATTGTGAGATATGATTTTAGATCCAAATATTTCTTTCCTGGTGTTGAGGTATCCAAGACTTGCTGTGGTGGAGTACTAGGTTCTGTTGTTGCCAAGTAGTCTTGATTTCTGTTGTTAAGATTCTTGCATTTGCCTTTAGCCATCTGTTAACCTCTCTGGTGTTAGATGTTCTTGCTGTCTCTGGCTAGGTTTGTAAGCCTGTATAAGCACTTCTGGGAGATCAGCTCTATCCTGGTAAGATTGGTGTGCAGAGGGCTGTGGATCAGCCATCCCTCCTGGGTATAGATGGAAGAATGAAGACTGCAGCTTCTGTGTCCTGTGCCTCCTGTCTGGTCCCACCTGAGATCCAGGGTCAGAGCACTCTCTGGAGAGAAGCTCTCTGCTTGCAACAAAGGTGTCCAGAGAGGGCTGTGGATCCCCTATCCCTCCTGGTTGTAGACAGAGGTAGAAAGGATCCTGTCCCTGCTATCCTGTCACTTCTGTGGCCTGAGCCTCCCAGCTGTCTATTTTCTTTTGAAGGATATACTATTTCTTTTGAAATTATTTTTAAAATAGCATTTATCTTTATTAAATGTCCCTTTTGTATTATTACTATTATTATTATTATTATTATTATTATTATTATTATCATTATTATTATTACATCCCACTTACTGCCCCTCTTCTGGACACTCCTCCCATAATCTTTCCCTTATCCTTGCTCTCCTCTGAGCCACCACTCACCCATTTCCTCCTCCCCTGTTATATCACTTCTCTCTGACACTAAGTACATCCTCTCCCACTGAGGCCAGACAGGGCAATCCAGCTAGAAGAACATATCACACATAGAGGCAGCAGCTTTTGGTAGAACACTCATTCCGGTTCATTCAGGACCCACATAAAGACCAAGCCTCACGTCTGCTACATGTGAGTGGTAAGGCATAAATCTAGCCTGTTTGTGCTATTTGCTTGGTAGTTCAGTCTCTGAGAGCCTCAAGGCTCCAAGTTAGTTGATTCTATTGGTTTTCCTGTGGAGTATCTATTCCCTTTGTGGACTACAATCTGGAGGTCAAGCTTGATGGCAGGTCTTTTGGTGAGAGTGGGTATTGCAGCCTCCGTGTAAGGGTTAATGTGATTTAAGCTTTAGGAATGTTTCTTTTACAAATATAAATGCCTTTGCATTTGAGGTATAGATGTTAGGAATTGAAGTGTCATCTTAGAGCATTTTTCCTTTGATGAGTATGAAGCGTCCACTGTTACTTTTGATTAGTTTTTGTTTGAAGTCTGTTTTGCCAGATAATAAAATTACCATATTTGTTTGCTTCTTATGTCCATTTACTTGTAAAATCATTTCCTAGCCCTTTACTTTTAAGTAATGTCTATCTTTGGTGTTTCTTGTATGCAGTGGAAGGATGGATCCTCTCTTGCATTCATTCTGTTACCCTGTGTTTTTTTATGGATGAATTTTTTTATTTGATATTTATTTACATTTCAAATATTTTTCCATTCTTGGTATCTCCTCCACCAACCCCCATGTGATCTTTGTCTCCCCTCCACATTGTTCTCAAAGAGGGTGCTCATCTCAACCCCCTCAACACCTCACCTCTCTACTGTCACTCTATACTGAGGCAACAAGCCTCCACAAGACCAAGGTCCTCCCCACCCACTGATACCAGACAAGGCAATCCTCTACTACTATGCAGATGGAGTCATGAACCCTTCCATGTCTACTCTGGTTGTTGGTTTAGTCCCTAGGATCTCTGGGGGGTCTGGTTAGGTGATATTGTTTTTCTTCCTATGGATTTGTAATCTTCTTTGGATCCTTCAGTTCTTCCACTAACTCTTCCAGTTAGGACCCCAGTCTCAGTCCAATGTTTAACTGTATCTGCAACTGTCTTAGTCAGGTGCTGGCAGAGCCTCTCAGGGGACAGCAATACCAGCCTCCTGTCAGCACGCACTTCTTGGCATTAGCAGTAGTGTCAGGGTTTGGTGTCTGCAGATGGGATGGATGTCTAGGTAGCACAGTCTGTGGATGGCCTTTCCTTCAATCTCTGCTCCATTTTTGTCCATGCATTTCCTTTGGATAGGGACAATTTGTGGCTTAAAAATTTTGAGATATGTGGGTGGCCCCATCCCTCAACTGGGGGCCATGCCTGTTTATTGGAGGTGGTCTCTACAGGTTCTATCTTTCCTTTGTTGAGTATTTTGGCTAATGTCAACCCTGTTGCATTCTGGGAACCTCTTGCTTTCATGGCATCTGGGACTTTTTAGTGGGCTAACCTCAGTTCCTAAGCCCCTGCTGCAATGTATTTCTATGCATTTTCCTGACCCTCTGTACTTCTTTCCTGTTTCTTCTCATACCTGATCCTGGCCTTCTTTTCCCCTTCCTCTCCTCTCATCTTCCCACATCCCTCCCTCTATCTCCTCACTCCCTCTACCACCAGTGAATATTTTTCTCTCCCTTCTAAGTAGGATTGAAGCATCCTCACTTTGACCTTCCTTCTTCTTAAGCTTCATATGGTCTGTGAGTTGCATTCTGAGCTTTAGAGTTAATATCCACTTATCAGTTAATACATACCGTGTGCATCCTTTCGTGTCTGAGTTACCTATCTCAGGATGATATTTTATAGTTCCATCCATTTTCTTGCATATGTCATGAAGTCATTGCTTTTAATACCTGAGTAGTACTCCATTGTGTAAATGTACCACATTTGCTGTATCCATTCTTCCATTGAGTGACTCTGGATTGTTTACAGCTTCTGGCTAGTATAAATAAGGCTGCTATGAATGTAGCAGAGCACATGTCCTTGTTATATACTGGAGTATCTTTTGGATATATGGCCAGTAGTAGTACTCTAGGTCTTCATGTAGAGGTATTTCCAATTGTCTGAGAAATCACCAGGTTGATTTACAAAGTGGATTTTACAAGCTTGCAATTCTACCAGAAATGTAAGAGTGTTCCTCTTTCTCCACACATCATGAGCATCTACTTTTACCAGAAAATTTGATCTTAGCCATTTGAATTGGTGTGAGAGGTAGAATCTCAGGGAGGTTTTAATTTACATTTCCCTGATGACTAAGGATGTTGAGCATTTCTTTAGGTGTTTCTTAGCCATTTGAGTTTCATCAGTTAAGTATTCTTTTTTTTTTTAGCTCTGTACCCCATTTTTAATAGGGTTATTTACTCTCTGGAGTCTAACATCTTGAGATCTTTGTATATTTGGATATTATCCCTCTATCAGATGCTGGTAAATATCTTTCCCCAATTAGTAGGTTGCTGTTTTGTCCTATTGATAGTTTACTTTGCCTTAAAGAAACTTTTCAGTTTTTTTATTAGACATTTTCTTTATTTCCATTTCAAATGATATCCCCTTTCCTGGTTTCCCCTCCAGAAAAAAACCTTATTCCTCCCCCATTCTCCTGCTCTTCAACCCACCCTCTCCCACTTCCTGGCCCTGGCATTCCCCTACACTGTGGCATAGAGTCTTCACAGGACCAAGGGCCTCTCCTCCCATTGATGACCAACTAGGCCATCCTATCCTACATATGGAGCAGGAGCCATGAATCCCACCATGTGTACTCTTTAGTTGGTTGTTTAGTCCCTGCAAGCTCTGAGGGTAATGGTTAGTTCATATTGTTGTTCCTCCTATGGGGCTGCCAGAGATTGCCCCACCTGGGAATCCTTCCCATATACAATCACTAAACCCAGACACTATGGTGGATGCCATCAAGTGCTGACTGACAGGAACCTGATATACCTGTCTCCTGAGAGGCTCTGCTAGTGCCTGACTAATACAGAAGTAGAGGCTCACAGCCACCCATTGAACTTTTCAGTTTTATATCATCACATTTGTAAAATGTTGATCTCAGAGCCTGAGCAGTTGGTGTTCTGGTCAGGAAAATGTCTTCTGTTCTGATGTGTTCTAGTTTCTTCTCCATTGTTTCTCCTAATAGATTCGGTGTATCTGGTTTTATGTAGAGGCCTTTGATCCACTTGGACCTGAGCTTTGTACAAGGAGACCAACATGGATCAATTCTTCTACATGCTGTCTGACAGTTGAACCCACAACATTTGTTGAGAATGCTGTCTTTTTTCCACTGGATATTTTGGCATCTTTATCAAAGTGCAAATGTGCATAGGTGTGTGGGTTTAGTTCTGGGTCTTCAGTTTTATTCAATTGATCTCTCTGTCTCTATACCAATATCATGCAGTTCTTATGATTATAGAAGAGTTTGAGATCAGGCATAGTGCTTCTCCTAGAAGTTTTTTTATTGTTGAGAATATTTTTTATTATTCTGGGTTTTTTGTTATTCTTGATGAAACTGAGAATTGCTCTTTCATTCTCTGTGAGGAATTGAGTTGTAATTTTTAAGAGGATTTTATTGAATCTGTAAAAGTATCGTCAGCTTTACTGTGTTAATCCCATGTATATATGAGCATGGGAAATAGATTTTTTCTTCCATTTTTCTTTTTCTCATGGGATATTTTCTTTATTTACATTTCAAATGTTATCCCCTTTTCTGGTTTTCCTCCCTCCAAGAAGCACCCTATCATATCCTCCCTCCCCCTGTTTTTATGAGGGTGTTCCTCCACCCACCCAGCACTCTAACCTCCCTACCCTTCATTCTCCTTTACTGGGCTATCTAGCAAGCCTTCATAGGACCAAGGCCCTCTCCTTCCATTGCTACATGACCAGGCTATCCTCTGCTACATGTGCAGCTGGAGTCATGTGTACTCCTTTGTTGATGGGTTAGTCCCTGGGAGTTCTGGGGGGTCTGGTTGGTTGATATTGTTGTTGTTCTCATGGGGTTGCAAACACCTTCAACTTCTTCAGTCCCTTTTCTAAGTTCTCTATTAGCAACACTAAGCTCAGTCCAATGGTTGGATGCTAACATCCACCTCTATATTCGCAATGCTCTGGCACAGCTTCTCAGGAGACAGCCAGATCAGGCTCCTTAAAACATGCACTTCTTGGCATCTAAAACAGTGTCTGAGTTTAGTAACAGTATATGGGATTGATCCCCAGGTTTAACAGTCTCTGGGTGGCCTTTCCTTTAGTCTCTGCTCTACACTTTCTCTTCATATTTGCTCCTGTGAGTATTTTCTTCTCCTTCTATGAAGACACTTTGGTCTTCCTTTTTATTGAGCTTCATGGGGTCTGTGAATTTTATCCTGGTTATTTGTATCTTTTGGGCTAGTATCCACTTATCAATTTGTGTATACCATATGTTCACTTTTGTGATTGGTTTACCTCACTTAGGATATTTCCTAGTTCTATCCATTTGCCTAATAACTTCATGAATTCATTGTTTTTAATAGTTGAGTAGTACTCCATTGTGTAAGTGTATAGAAAATACACATTTTCTGTATCTATTCCTCTGTTGAAGGACATCTGGGTTCTTTCCAGCTCCTGGCTATTATATATAAGGCTGATATTAACATAGTGGAACATGTGTTCTTATTACATGTTGGAGCATCTTCTGGGTATATGCCCAGGAGTGGTATAGCTGGTGCTCAGGTAATACTATGTCCAATTTTCTGAGGAACAGCCAAACTGATTCCTAGAGTGGTTGTACCAGCTTGCAATCCCACCAGCAGTGTAGGAGTGCTCCTCTTTCTCTTCATCCATGCCTGCATCTACTGTCACCTGAGATTTTGATCCTAGTCATTCTGACAGGAGTGAGGTAGAATCTCAGGGTTGTTTTGATTTGCATTTTCCTGATATCTAGGAATGTTGAGCACTTCTTTAAGTGCTTCTAAGGCATTTGGTATTCCTCAGTTGAGAATTCTTTGTTTAGCTTTAAACCCATTTTTTTAAATAGGGTTATTTGAGTCTCTGGAGTCTTAACTACTTGAGTTCTTTGAATATATTGGACATTAGACCTCTATTGGATATAGTGTTGGTCAAGATCTTTTCCCAATCTGTTGGTTGTCTTTTTGTCTTATTGACAGTGTCCTTTGCCTTACAGAAGCTTTGCAATTTTATGAGGTTCCATTTATTCATACTTGATCTTATAGCTTTGGTGTTCCGGTCAGAAAATTTTCTACTGTGCCCACATGTTAGGGGCTCTTCCTCACTTTCTTTTCTGTAAGTTCCAGTGTACCTGGCTTTATGTGTAAGTACTTAATCCACTTGGACTTGAGCTTGTACAAGGAGATAAGAATGTGTCAATTTGCATTCTTCTACATGCTGACCATCAGTTGAACCAGCACCATTTGTTAAAAATGCTGTCTTTTTTTCCACTGGATGGTTTTAGCTCCTTTGTCAAAGATAAGTGACTAGAAGTGCATAGATTCATTTCTAAGTCTTCAATTTTATTCCATTCATCTTCCTGCCTGTCTCTGTACAAATGCCATGTAGTTTTTATCACTATTGCTCTACAGTACAGCTTGAGGTCAGGAATGGTGATTCCCTGCAAAGTTCTTTTATTTTTGAGAATAGTTTTCTCTATCCTAGTTTTATGGTTATTCCAAATGAATTTGCAAATTGCTCTTTCCTACTTTGTGAAGAATTGGTTTGGAATTTTTGTGAAGAATTGGTTTGGGGATTTTATTGAATCTGTAAATTGCTTTGGGCAAGATGGCCATTTTTACTATTATTTATTGCCACGGACTGGGGTTTCTTATGGGGTCCCTTGTTCTGCGGGACAATGAGTTCTGGCCAGGTGTGCACGGGATTCAGCTTTGACAAATAGACACTACACAAGAAGCGTTCTATCTGAATGTATTTCTTAAAAATGACATGAGGCTTTTACAATCATTGCAAAAGAGAAATGAAAAATCTGGCAGCTCAGTAGTCGAGGTACATCTGAGGCCATCTAAAACACACTGGATCTAAAACATTAGCCATCTCCTCTGGACTGGTGCAGCACTCCTGGGCTCCAAGCACACTTGGGCCACATGGGCCAGGCCGGATTCCCAGGGGACTGTGGGTGCATGAGCCAGGAGGGTAGAGGCTCGAATCTCGAATCTTCAATGCTGAATGCTCAAATTTCGAATGCTCACTCTCTTGAATCTCAACTCATGCTGCACCCTTCCCCCCCACCCCCAGGCCCAAGTGCTCTGGGCCCTGGGGGCTATGGACTGCATGAATCTAAGCCCTAGTCCACCTAAGTTCTGGTTCTATTCCAAGTGCGAGTGAGTCCAAATGCTGAATGCAGACTCCTGAATGCTGACTGCTCTATGCTCTGTGCTGTCTCTCTTTCTGTAAGCTTTAATACCCTACCCACAATGCTGGAGGCAATTAGTTTAGATGGCTTAACATTCCAAGCCAGGGTTTGAGTAGGACGTTGGAACATTGGTGAAGGTAAGAAAGCAATGTCAAAATTTTCTTTTTCTAACTGTTAAGAAATGATATCTTGGTGGGCCCCTAGCACACAAGTATGAGGAAATATCTGGGCTACCTCTGAGTTTGAGGTGCCAGGCAACAATGCGGAGGCAGGAGACTGACTTTCCTTGAAGTTTGCGCCTCAAATACCGCCGTCACGCAAAGTGTGCATGGCAATTTATTTATTTATTTATTTATATTAGGCATTTTCTTTATTTACATTTCAAATGTTATTCCCCTTCTGGTTTCCCCTCTGAAAAAAACCCCAATTCCCTCCCCTCCCTCTGTTTTCCAACCCACCCTCTCCTGCTTCCTGGCCCTGGCATTCCCATACACTGGAGTATAGATCCTTCACAGGATCAAGGTCCTCTCCTCCCATTGATGATCAACTAGGCCATCCTCTGCTACATATGCATTTGGTGCTATGAGTCCCACCATGGGTACTGTTTGATTGATTGTTTAGTCCCTGGGAGCTCTGAGGGTACTGGTTAGTTCATTTTGTTGTTCCTCCTATATGGCTGCAAACCCTTTTAGTTCCTTAGAGCTTTTCTCTGGGTAATTCATTAGGGACCATGTGCTCAGTCCAATGTATTGCTGTGAGCCTCCACTTCTGTTTTTGTCCAGTACTGGCAGAGCCTGTCAGCAGACATCTATATCAGACTTCTATCAGCAAACACGTCTGGGATACACAATATTGCCTGAGTTTGGTGATTGTATATGGGAGGCATCCTCAGGTGGGGCAGTCTCTGGATTGCCCTTCCTTCAGTCTCTGCTCCACACTTTGTCTCTGCAACTCCTTCCATGGGTATTTTGTTCCCCTTCTAAGAAAGATGGAAGTATCCACCCTTTGGTCTTCCTTCTTTTTTGGTTTCTTGTGGTTTGTAGATTGTATCTTGGGTATTCCAAGTTTCTGGGTTAATATCCACTTATCAGTGAGTACATACCATGTGTGTTCTCTTGTGATTGGGTTACCTCACTCAGGATGATATCCTCCAGATCAATTAATTTCCCTAAGAATTTCATAAATTCATTGTTTTAAACAGCTGAATAGTACTCCATTGTGTAGATGTATGACATTTTCTGTACCAATTTCTCAGATGACAGACATCTGGGTTCTTTCCAACTTCTGGCAATTATCAATAAGGCTGCTGTGATCATAGTGGAACATGTGTCATTATTACATGTTGGAGCATCTTCTGGGTATATGCCCAGGAGTGGAAAAAGAGGAAAACTCATTCATTGCTGCTGGGATTGCAAGCTGGTACATTTTTACTATATTAATCTTTCTAATCTATGAGCATGAGAAATCTTTTCTTCTTCTGAGATCTTCTTCAATTTGTTTCTTCAGAGACTTGAAGTTCATATCATATAGATCTTTCACTTGCTTGGTTAGAGTCACACCAATGTATGTAATATTATTTGTGGCTATTTTGAAGAGTGTCATTTCCCTAATTTCTTTCTCAGCCTGCTTATCCTTTGAGTAGAGGAAGGCTATTGATTTGAGTTAATTTTATATCCAGCCACTTTGCTGAATCAGCCTGAGGGGCTCTCTGGTGGAATTTGGCTTACATATCATTTGCAAATAGTGATACTTTGACTTCTTCCTTTCCAATATGTATCCCTTTGACCTTCTTTTGTTGTTGATTTGCCCTAGCTAGATCTTCAAGTAGTATGTTGAAAGGTAGGGCAAGAGTGGGCAGCCTTGTCTAGTTCCTGATTTTAGTGGGATTGCTTCAAGTTTCTCCCCTTTCAGGTTGATGTTGGCTACTGGTTTGCTGTATATTGCTTTTGCTGTATTTAGGTATGGGCCTTGAATTCCTGATCCTTCTAAGACTTTTAACATGAAGGGGTGTTGAATTTTGTCAAATGCTTTCTCAGCATCTAATGAAATGATTATGTGGGTTTTTTTTGTTTGTTTATGTAATGGATTACATTGATGGATTTCTGTATTATGAACCATCTTTGCACCCCTGGGATGAAGCCTACTTGATCATGGTGAGTGATTGGTTTGATTTGTTCTTGGTTATGTTTGGCAAGAATTTTATTATTTTTGCATCAAAGTTGATAATGGAGATTGGTCTGAAGTTCTCTTTCTGTTTTGGATGTTTGTGTCATTTAGATATAAGCATAATTGTGGGTTCATGGAATGAATTGGGTCATGTACCTTCTGTTTCTATTTTGTGGAATTGTTTGAGGAGTATTGGTATTAGATCTTCTTTAAAGGTCTGATAGAATTCTCTACTGAACCCATCTGGTCCTAGAATTTTTTTGGTTGGGAGATTATTAATGACTCCTTCTGTTTCTTTAGGGGTTATGGGACTGTTTAGATGGTTTATCTGGTCCTGTTTTAATTTTGGCAACTTGTATGTGTCTAGAAAATTGTCCATTTCATCCAGATTTTCTAATTTAATTGAGTATCAACTTTTGCAGTAGGATCTGATGATTTTTTTGAATTTCCAAGGTTCCTGTTTTTATGTCTCTCTTTTCATTTCTGATTTTGTTAATTTGTGTACTGTCTCTGGTTAATCTGGCTAAGGGTTTATTTATCATGTTGATTTTCTCAAAGAACTAGCTCCTGGTTTTGTTGATTCTTTGTATAGTTCTTTTGTTTTGACTTCAGGCCTGAGTTTGATTGTTTCCTACTGTCTACTCCTCTTGGGTGTATTTGCTTCTTTTTGTTCTTGAGCTTTCAGATGTGCTGTTAAGCTGCTACTGTTATCTTTCTCTAGTTTCTTTTTGGAGGCGCTTAGAGCTATGAGTTTTCCTCTTACCACTGCTTTCATTGTGTCTCATAAGTTTTGGTATGGTGTGTCTTCATTTTCATTAAATTCTAAAAAGTCTTTTAATTTCTTTCTTTCTTTCTTCCTTGTCCAAGTTATATGTGTATATATGTTTCCATTGCTTTTGTTGCAATTTAAGACCAGCCTTAATTTATGGTGAACTGATAGGGTGCATGGGATTATTTCATTCTTCTTGTATCTGTTGAGATACAATTTCGGAGAAGGTACTATGAGGTGGTGAGAAGAAAGTATATATTTTTTGATTTCGGATGAAATGTTCTATAAATATCTGTTAGATCCATTTGGTTCATAACTTCTGTGAGTTTCACTGTGTCTCTGTTTAGTTTCTGTTTCCATGATCTGTCCATTGCAGAGAGGAGGGTGTTAAAGTCTCCTACTATAATTTTCTGGGACGGGATGTGTGCTTTGATCTTTAGCAAAGTTTCATTTATGAATGTGGGTGCCCTTGCATTTGGTGCATAAGTGATCCGAATTGAGACTTCATCTTGGTAGATTTTTCCTTTGACCAGTATGAGGTGTTTTTCCTTATCTTTTTTGATAACTTTTGGTTGAATGGCGATTTTGTTTGATATTAGAATGGTTACTCCAGTTTGTTTCTTGGGACCATTTGCTTAGAGAATTGTATTCCAATCTATTATTCTGAGGTAGTGTCTGTCTTTGTCTCTGAGGTGCATTTCCTGTATGCAGCAAAATGCTGGGTCCTCTTAATGTATCCAGTCTGGTAGTCTATATTTTTAATAGGGGAATTGATGTTAAGGGGTATTAAGGAAAAGTGACTGTTACTCCCACTTATTTTTGTTGTTAGAGGTAGCATTACATTTGTGTGCCCATCTTCCTTTCATTTGTTTAAACATTACATTCTTGCTTTTTCTAGGGTGGAGTTTCCCTTTTTGTGTTGGTGTTTTCCTTGTATTATCCTTTGTAGGGGTGGATTAGTGGAAAGATATTGTGTAAACGTGGTTTTGTCATGGAATATTTTGTTTTCTCCATCTATGGTAATTGAGAGTTTTGTTGGGTATAGTAGTCTGGGCTGTCATTTATGATCTCTTATAGTTTGTATGATATCTGCTTAAGATCTTCTGACTTTCATAGTCTCTGTTGAGAAGCTGAAGTCTGGTGTAATTCTAATAGGTTTGATATGTTATTTGACCTTTTTTCTTTACTACTTTCAATATCCTTTTTTAAAAAAATGTATTTAGTATTTAGAGTATTATGTGACAGAGGGAACTTCTTTTCTGGTCTAGTCTATTTGGAGTTCTGTAGGCTTCTTGTATGTTCATGGGCATCTCTTTCTTTAGGTTAGGGAAGTTTTCTTATATAATTTTGTTGAAGATATTTACTAGTCTTCAAAGTTGGGAATCATCACTCTCTTCTATTCCTAATATTTTTAGTTTTGGTCTTCTCATTGCATTCTGGACTTCCTGGATATTTAGTGTTAGGAATTTTTTGCATTTTGCATTTCCTTTGACCGTTGTGTCAATGTTTTCTAAGGTATCTTCTGCCCCTGAGATTCTCTCATCTATCTCTTGTATTCTGTTGGTGTTGCTTGCATCTATGATTCCTGATCTCTTTCCTAGGTTTTCTACATCCAGGATTGTCTCCCTTTTGATTTCTTAATTGTTACTATTTACAGTTTTATTTCTTGGGATGTTTTGTTCATTTCCTTCACCTGTTTCATTGTGTTTTCCCATAATTCTTTAAGGGATTTTTATGTTTCCTCTTTAAGGGCTTCTAGCTGTTTACCTCTGTTCTCCTGTATTTCTTTAAGGGAATTATTTATGTCCTTCTTAAAGTCCTCCATCATCATCATGAGAAGTGACTTTAGATCCAAATCTTGCTTTTCCAGTGTGATGTTGTGGTCAGGACTCACTATGGTGGGAGAATTGGGTTCTGATGATGCCTAATACCCTTGGTTTCTATTGCTTATGTTCTTACATTTGCCTACTGTCATCTGTTTATCTCTAGTCCTCTGTGCCCTTGCTATATCTGGCTGGAGCCTATCCTTCTTGTAATCCTGGTTATGTCAGAAATCCTCAGAGTCCAGATGTCTCTGTGATCCTGTGATTTTGGGATCCTGTGATCCTGAGATTCTGGGTGTATCAGAGTTCTTGGGTGTCAAGCTACCTCTGTAATCCTGGTATGACTAAGCTCTGGGGGCTGTGGGAATGGCTGCCGAGTTCCCACCCAAGGTAGACTGCCTCAGACTAGAGGGTGATTATTTCTTTCTTTTGAGGTCTTATTAAATTTCTTTTCACAGAGCCTTGATGTTATTGTCATACAGATCTTTCACTTGCTTGGTTAGAGTCACACCAATATATTTTATATTATTTGTTATTATTGTGAAGGGTATTGTTTCCCTAATTTCTTTTTCAGCCCATTTATTCTTTGTGTAGAGGAAGGCTACTGACTTGTTTGAGTTAATTTTATTTCCAGCCACTTTGCCAAAGTTGTTTTTCAGCTGTAGGAGTTTTCTGGAGGAATTTTTTGGGTTGCTTATGTATACTACTATATCATCCCCAAATAGTGAAATTTTGACTTCTTTCTTTCCAATTTATATTCCTTTGACCTTCTTTTGTTGTCTAATTGTTTTGGCTAGAACTTCAAGTACTATATTGAATAAATAGGGAGAAAGTGAGCAGCCTTGTCTTGTCCTTGATATTAGGGAGTGAGATTGATTCAAGTTTCTTTCCACTTAGTTTGATGTTGGATATTGATTAGCTGTATACTGCTTTTATTATGTTTAGGTCAATGCCTTGAATTCCTGTTCTTTCTAAGACTTTTAACATGAAAGGATGTTGAATTTTGTTAAAGGTTTTTCAGCATCTAATGATATTATCAGGGTTTTTCTATTTGAGTTTCTTTATGTAGTGAATTATGTTGATGGATTTCCATATATCGAACCATCCCTGCATCTGTGGGATGAAGCCTACTAGAGTATAGTGAATGATCCTTTTGATATATTGTTGGATTCAGTTTGTGAACATTTTATTGAGTATTTCTGCATTAATACTCATAAGGGAAATTGGTCTGAAATTTTTTTCTTAGTTGGGTCTTTATGTGTTTTAGGTATCAGTATAAAAGTGGTTTTATAGAATCAATTAGACAGTGTTCCATCTGTTTCAATTTTGTAGAATGGTTTAAGAAGTATTGGTATTAGGTTGTCATTGAAGGTCTGATAGAATTTTGCACAAAGTCATTTGCCCATGGGCTTTTTTTAAGTTGGTATAATTTTAGTGACTGCTTCTATATCTTTAGGATTTATGAGAGTGTTGAGATGGTTTATCTGTTCCTGATTTAACTTTGGTACCTGGTAGCTGTCTAGAAAATCATGTATTTCATGTAGGTTTTCCAGTTTTGTTGAGTATAGGCTTTTGTAGTAGGATTCGATGATTTTTTGAATTTCCTCTATTTCTGTTGTTATATTTCCCTTTTCATTTCTGATTTTGTTAATTTGGATATTATCTCTGTGCCCTCTAGTTAGTTTGGCTCATTGCTTATGTATCTTATTGATTTTCTCAAAGAATCAGCTCCTGGTTTGGTTGATTCTATATATGGTTCTTTTCATTTCTACTTGGTTGATTTCAGCCCTGATTTTGATTATTTCCTGCTATCTTCTTCTCTTGGGTGTACTTGCTTCTTTTTGTTCTGGAGATTTCAGATGTATTTTTAAACTGCTGGGTTATGATCTTTCTAATTTGTTTATTAAGGCACTCAGAGCTACGAGTTTACCTCTTAGTGATGCTTCCATTGTCTCCCATATGTTTGTGCATGTTATGCATTCATTTTTATTAAATTCTAAAAAGTCTTTAATTTCTTTCTTTACTTCCTACTTTATCAAGTTGTCATTGAGTAGAGTTTTGTTCAGCTTCCATATCTACGTGGACTTTCTGTTTGTTTTAGTGCTATGGAAGACCAGCCTTAGACGGGGTGATCTGATACAGGCTTTTAGTCTGAGGTAGTGGCTGTCTTTGTAACTGAGGTGTGTTTCCTGTATGCAGCAAAATGCTGTATCCTGTTCACTTATCCAGTCTTTTAGCCTATGTCTTTTTATTGGGAAATTGAGTCCATTGATGTTGAGAGATATTAATGACCAATGATTGTTACTTTCTGTTATTTTCCTTGTTAGAGTTGTGATTATGTTTGTGTGGTTCTCTTCATTTGGTTTGTTGTGAAAAAATTAATTTTTTGCTTTTTCTTCGGTGTAGTTTCTGTCCTTGTTATGGAGTTTTCCATCTATGATCTCTTGTACAGCTGGTTTAGTAGAAAGATATTAAGTTTGGATTTTCCATTGAATATCTTGGTTTCTCCATCTATGGTAATTGACAGTTTTGTTGGGTATAATATCCTGGGCTGGCTTTCTATTCTCCTAGGTTTTGCATAATATCTGCTCAAGATATTATGGCTCTTAGAGTTTCTGTTGAGAAGTCTGGTGTATTTCTGATATGTCTGCCTTTTTATGTTTCTCTTTATATTTACCTCTTTTAATATTCTTTCTATGTTCTGAGCATTTGGTGTTTTGATCATTATGTGACATGAGGAATTTCTTTTCTGTTCCCATCTATTTTGTGTTCTATTTGTTACTTATATATTCATAGGCATTTCTTTCTGTAGGTTAGGGAAGTTTTTTCTATGATTTTGTTGAATATGTTTATTGGCAGTTTGAGTTGGGAATATTCCTTCTCTTCTTACCTTTTATTATCAAGTTTGTTCTTTTCCTTGTGTCCTATATTTCTTGGTTGTTGGAGGCTAGGAGCTTTTTTCATTTTGTATTTTCTTTAAATGTTGTGTCAATGTCTTCTACAGTATCCTCTATGCCTGAGATTTTTTCTTCTATTTCTTGTATTCTGTTGGTTATGCTTGTAGCTATGACTCCCAGTCTTTTTCCAAGGTTTTCTATCTCCAGAGTTGTTTACTGTTTGTGATTTGGTTTTTTGTTTTGTTTGTATTTGATATTTTCTTTACTTACATGTCATATGATAACTCCTTTCCCAGTTTCCCCTCTGAAAAAAAATAAAAAAATGAGATGAAATTAAAATATTGAAGACCCTGTACTCAGTCCAATGGATGGCTGTGAGCCTCTACTGTATTTGTCGATTGCTGTCAGAGCCTCTCAGGAGACAGCTATACCACGCTCCTGTCATCCAGCATTTGATGGTATCCACAATAGTGTCTAGATTTGATGACTGAATATGGGAAGGGTCCCCAGGTGGAGCATTCTCTGGATTGTCCTTCTTTAGTCTCTGCTCCATAGTTAGTTTCTACAACTCCTTCCATGGGTATTTTGTTCCCCTTTTTAAGAAGGAATGAAGTATCCACATTTTGGTCTTCCTTCTTCTTGAGTTTCTTATGGTTTGTGGTTTGTACTTTGTGTATTCCGATCTTCAGGGCTAATATCTACTTATCAGAGAATGCATACCATGTGTGTTCTTTTGTGATTGGGTTACTGCACTCAGGATGATATTCTCCAGGTCCATCCATTTCCCAAGAATTTCATAAATTCATTGCTTTTAATAGCTGAATATAATACTCCATTGTGTAGATGCTCCACACTTTCTGTATCCATTCATCTGTTGAGAGACATCTGGGTTATTTCCAGTTTCCTGCTATTATAAATAAGGTTGCTATGAACATAGTGGAGCATGTGTCCTTATTACATGTTGGAGCATCTTCTGGGTATATTATATGCCTAGGAGTGATATAGATGGGTCCTCTCGTAGTACTATGTCAAATTTCCTCAAGTACCACCAAACTGATTTCCAGAGTGTTTGTACCAGCTTGCAATCCTACCAGCAATGAAGGATTTTTTTTTCTCCACAACCTTTCCAACATCTTCTGTCACGCGTGCTTTTTATCCTACCCATTATGACTGGTGTGAGGTGGAATCTCAGGGTTGTTTTTATTTGCAATTCCCTGATGACTAAAGATGTTGAACATTTCTTTAGTCTTTAGATTTTGAACGTGCTTCTTAGCCGTTTGGTATTCCTAAATTGAGAATTCTTTGTTTAGCTCTGTACCTCAGTTTTTAATAGGGTTATTTGTTTCTTTGGAGTCTAACTTCTTGAGTTCTTTGATAGTATCTAATATCAGATATTAGCCCTCTATCAGATATGGGATTGGTAAAGATCTTTTCCCAATTTGTTGGTTGCTGTTTTGTCCTATTGATGTTGTCTTTTGCCTTATAAAACTTTGTAATTTTATTTGGTCCAACTTGCTAATTTTTGATCTTAGAGCGTAAGCTATTGGTGTTCAGGAAATTTTCCCCTGTGCCCATGTGCTCGAGGCTCTTTCCCATTTTCTTTTCTATAAGTTTCAGTGTATCTGTTTTTATGTGGAGGTCCTGATCTACTTGGACTTGAGCTTTTTACAATGATATAGGAATGGATCGATTTGCATTCTTCTACAGGTTAACCACTAGTTGAGACAGCACCATTTGTTGAAAATGCTCTTTTTCCCCCCAGATAGTTTTAGCTCCTTTGTCAAAGTTCAAGTGACTATTGGTGTTTGGGTTCATTTCTGGGTCTTCAGTTCTATTCCATTGACCTACCTGCCTATCACTGTACCAATACCATGCAGTTTTTATCACAATTGCTCTGTAGTACAGCTTAAGGTCTGGGATGGTGATTCCACTAGAGGCTCTTTTATTGTTGAGAAAAGGTTTTGCTATCCTCATTTTTTTCTATTCCATCTGAATTTGCAAATTTCTCTTTCTAAGTCTGTGAAGAATTTAGTTGGAATTTTGATCGGGATTGCATTGAATCTGTATATTGCATTCAGCAGGATGGCCTTTTATATTAATCCTGCAGGACCATGAGCATGGGAGATCTTTCCACTTTCTGAAATCTTCTTTAATTTCCTTCTTCAGAGACTTGAAGTTCTTGTCAAGTGTATCTTTTACTTGCTTAGTTAGAGTCACACCAAGGTATTTTATTTTATTTGTGACAATTGTGAAGGGTGTTGCTTACTTAACTTCTTTCTCAGCATATTTATCCTTTGTGTAGAGAAAGGCCACTGATTTCCTTGAGTTAATTTTATATTCAGCTACTTTCCTGAAGTTGTTTATCAGGTTTAGAAGCTCTCTTGTGGAATTTTTGGGGTCACTTAAGTATACTATTATATTATCAGCAAATAGTGATACTTTGACTTCTTCCTTTCCAATCCCTTTAATCTCCTTTTGTTGTCTAATTGCTCTGGCTAGGACTTCAAGTACAATATTGAATAGGTAGGGAGAGAGTGGGCAGCCTTGCCTAGTCTCTGAGTTTAGTGGGATTGCTTCAAGTTTCTCTCCATTTAGTTTGATGTTGCCTACTGGTTTGCTGTATATTACTTTTACTGTGTTTAAATTTGGGCCTTGAATTCCTGATCTTTTCATGACTTTTATCATGAAGGAATGTTGGGTTTTGTAAAAGGCTTTTTCAGAATCTAATGAGATGATCATGTTTTTTTTCTTTGAGTTTGTTTATATAGTGAATTACATTGATGGATTTCTGTATACTGAACAATCTCTGCATCCCTGGGATGAAGCCTACTTCATCGTGATGGATGATCATTTTGATGTGCTCTTAGATTCAGTTTGCAAGAATTTTATTGAGTATTTTTGCATCGATATTCATAAGGGAAATTGGTCTGAAGTTTTCTTTGTTAGGTCTTTGTGTGGTTTAGGTATAAGAGTAATTGTGGCTTTATAGAACAAATTCGGTAGAGTACCCTCTGTTTCTATTTTGTGGAATAGTTTGAGAAGTATTGGTATTAGCTCTTCTTTGAAATTCTCATAAAACTCTGCACTCAACCCATCTGTTCTTGTGCTTATTTTGGTTGGGAGACTATTAATGATTGTTTCAATTTCATCTGCAGATACGGAACTGTTTAGATTTTTTTTTCTGATCTTGATTTAACTTTGGTACCTGGTATCTGTCTAGAAAATTGTCCATTTCATCCAGGTTTTCTAGTTTTGTTGAGTATAGGCTTTTGTAGTAGGATCTCATGATTTTTTGAATTTCCTCACTGTCTGTTGTTATATCTCCCTTTTCATTTTTGATCTTGTTAATTAAGATACTGTCTCTGTTCCTTCTATTTAGTTTGGCTAAGGGTTGTTCTATTTTGTTGAATTTCTCAAAGAACCCACTCTTGGTTTGGTTGATTCTTTTTATAGTTCTTGTTTTTTCCATTTGGTTGAATTCAGCCCTGAGTTTGATCATTTCCTGCCTTCGACCCCCCCTTGGGTGAATTTATTTCTTTTTTATCCTAGAGCTTTCAGATGTGTTGTCAAATTGCTGTTGTATGCTCTCTCTACTTACTTTTTGGAGGCACTTAAGTGCTATTAGTTTTCTTTTTAGGACTGCTTTCATTGTGTCCCATACATTTGAGTGTATTGTGGCTTCATTTTCACTAAACTGTAGAAAGTCTTTAATTTCTTCCTTGACCAAGTTATCATTGTTTAGAGTGTTGTTAAGCTTTCACATGTATGTGGTCTTTCTATTGTCTATGTTGATATTGAGGAGCAGCCTTAGTCCATGGTGATCTGATAGGATGCAAGGAATTATTTCAACCTTCTTGTATCTGTTGAAGCCTGATTTATGATCAATTTTATGGTAAATTTTGGAGACGATACCATGAGGTTCTCAGAAGAAGGTACATCCTTTTGTTTTAGGATAAAAAGTTCTATAGATGTCTGTTAAATCCATCTGTTTCATAACTTCTGATAGTCTCACTGTGACTTCTTTATTTTTTCCCATGGTCTGTCCATTGCAGAGAGTGGTGTGTGGAAGTCTCCTACTATTATTGTGT
The DNA here is from genome assembly GCF_008632895.1 of Mastomys coucha. NCBI lineage: Eukaryota > Metazoa > Chordata > Mammalia > Rodentia > Muridae > Mastomys > Mastomys coucha. The sequence goes on from NW_022196904.1 coordinate 39,181,347, forward strand.
GCACTACAATGTGTGCTTTGAGCTTTAGTAAAATTTCTTTTATGAATGTTTATGCCCCTGCACCTGGAGCATAGAGGTTCAGATTTGAGAGTTCATCTTGGTAGATCATACATTTGATGAGTATGAAGTGACCTTCCTTATCTTTTTTTATCACTTTAGGGTGAAATTCAATTTTAGTTGATATTAGAATGGGTACTCCAGCATTTTTCCTTGGGACTATTGGCTTGGAAAATTGTTTTCCAGCCTTTTATTCTGAGGTAGTGTCTGTCTTTCTCACTGAGGTGGGTCTCCTGTATGCAACTGGGTACTTAGGTACCCAGTCCTAATCTATGCCTTTTCATTGGGGAATTGGTTCCATTGATATTAATAAATATTAGGGAAAAGTAATTGTTGCTTCCTGTTGTTTTTGTTGTTTGTGTTGGAATTCTGTTCATGTGGCTATCTTCTTTTAGGTTTGTTAAAAGATTACTTTCTTTTTGTAGGATGTAGTTTCCCTCCTTGTGTTGGAGTTTTCCATTTATTATCCTTTGTAGGGCTGGATTTCTGGAAAGATACTGTGTAAATTTGTTTTATTTCATGGAATACTTTGGTTTCTCCATTTATGGTGATTGAGAGTTTTACTTGGTATAGTAGCCTGGCATTTGTGTTCTCTTAGGGTCTGTATGACATCAACCCAGGATCTTCTGGCTTTCATAGTCTCTGGTGAGAAGTCTGGCATTATTCTGATAGGTCTGCCTTTATATGGTACTTGACATTTTTCCCTCAGTGATTTTAATATTCTTTCTTTGTTTTGTGCATTTACTGTTTTGATTATGATTTGTTGGGAGAAGTTTCTTTTCTGGTCCAGTCTATTTAGAGTTCTATAGGCTTCTTGTATGTTCATGGGCATCTCTTTCTTTAGGTTAGGGTTGTTTTCTTCTATAATTTTGTTGAAGACATTTACTGGCCCTTTAATTTGGAAGTCTTCACTCTCTATTATACCTATTTCCTTAGGTTTGGTATTCTCATTGTGTCCTGGATATCCTGGATGTTTTGTGTTAGGAACTTTTTGCGTTTTGTGTTTCCTTTGTCTGTTGTGTCAATGTTTTCTATGGTATCTTCTGCACCTGAGATTCTCTCTTCTATCTATTGTATTCTGTTGGTGTTGCTTGCATCTATGGTTCCTGAATTCTTTCCTAGAAGAAAGAACTCAAGAGTTGTCTCTCTTTCTGATTTCTTAACTATTTCTACTTCCATCTTTAAGTCCTGTATGGTTTTGTTCAATTCCTTCACCTGTTTTGTTGTGCTTTCTTGTAATTCTTTAAGGGAGTTATTCATGTCCTTCTTAAATTTCTCTATCAACATCATGAGGTATCATTTTAGATCCAAATCTTACTTTTCCAGCATTTTGTGATATCCAGGACTTACTGTAGTGAGAGTACTAGGTTCTGATGAAGCCAAATAGTCTTAGTTTCTATTGGTAATATTCTTGCATTTGCCTTTCACCATCTATTGATCTCTGGTGTTAGATGTTCTTGCTGTCTCTGGCTGGAGCTTGTTCCTCCTGTGGTTCTGTAAGCCTGTGTCAGTATTTCTGGGAGATCAGCTCTCCTTTTGTAAGACAGGTGGGCAGAGGGTTGTGGATCAGTCATCCTTCCTGAGTCCTAGGGTCAGAGCTCACCCTGGAGACAGACTCTCTCCTTGAAGGAGTGGTGCAGAGAGGGCTGTGGATCTGCTGTCCCTCCTAGTCATAGATTGAGGTAGAAAGCATCCTGTCTCAGGTGCCCTGCCACTTCTGATGCCTGTGCCTACTTGCTGGTCCTACCTTTAGAAATTCACCAGAGAGTAAATGGGATCTCACCTGAGTCTCAGGGTTAAAGCACTCCCTGAAGGCAAGCTCTCTGCTTGCAGGAAAGGGGCAGAGAGGGCTGTGGCTCTGCCATCCCTTCTAGTTATAGATGGAGGTAGAAAGGATCCTGTCTCAGCTGCCCTGTCACTTCTGAGGTCTGTCTCTCCCAGCTGATCCCACCTTAGGAAGACACTGGAGTGAAAATGACAATCTCACCTGAGTCCTTGGGTCAGAGCCTGTTTGTGATTCCTTTTTTTTTTTTTCATTTTTAAATTCTGGAAGATTTTCTTAAATTCGTTTTCCTGTTGGATTGTGTTTTTCTGTATTTCTTGAATGTATTAATGTGTTTCCTCTTTAAGAATTTCTACTTCTTCTACTAGTTTACACATGTTCTCCTGTTTTTTTGTTTGTTTGTTTTTTGTTTTGTTTTGTTTTATTTTTTTTTTTTTGAGACAGGGTTTCTCTGTGTAGCCCTGGCTGTCCTGGAACTCACTCTGTAGACCAGGCTAGCCTCAAACTCAGGAATCTGCCTGTCTCTGCCTCCCAAGTGCTGCAATTAAAGGCATGTGCCACCAATGCCCAGCTCTCCTGTATTTCTTAAGGGAATTATTTATGTCCTCCTTAAAGTCTTCTATCATCCTAATGAGTTGGGATTTTAGATCTGAATCTTGCTTTTTAATTTTGTTATGGCTTGCTCTGGTGGGAGAGTTTGGTTGTTATCTTGCCAAGTAGCATTGGTTTGTTTTGCTTACTTTCTTGTACTTGCCTCTTGCCATGTGGTTATCTCTGGTGTTAACTGGACTTGCTGTCTATAACTGGAGCCTATCCATCCTGTGGGCCTGGTTTTCTTGAGCTTCCTTTGTCTGGCTGTATCTGGGTATGGGTATGGATCTCATGAGCCTGATCTGTGTGTCTAGCTGTGTCAGAACTCCTTGGGTTCAAGCTGTCTCTGAGTGTGGAAAGTGTGGGGAGCATGGCTATAGCACAGAATGTGCTCCCTGGGGCATATTGGAAATGAAGGAAGGTGTGTTTCTGGCAGGACATATAATCCTCATATATGTCCTCTGTGACTCTGGTATCCCAGTTAGGATAGGTTTTGGAATGGGGAACTTACCTGTGAGCCTGGTTGTCTCAGAACTCCTGGAAGTCAATCTGTCTCTGGGTGTGAGCTAGGTGAGTGGGGCTGGAGCACTATAACTGCTCTCAGACACAGTTTAAATGAGTTTTTTTCTAATGTATATGTCTGGCCTTTTTCTGTCACACTTTGTTCTATCTTCTATGATATAAGATTTCCTCTCCTTCCATATACTCATATCTTTAATACATTCTATATAGGGGCATAGAGAGAGTATTTTAGTCATATACTAAGTCCTCAAGCCATTAGCCACAATAGTCCTTCTCTTTTTATGATAATCAGAACATAGTGACTGTAATGCATTCCAGCAAAAGAAACTAGAACAACAACAACAACAACAACAACAACAACAATGGCAAAATAGCAACAATAAAAACATAAAACCCCAAACCCAAACCAAAACCCAAACAAACAAACCCTAAATATATATTGTTACCATTTACACATTATGGACATACTAGATTAAGATAAAATGACAGAGCCTGACCAATACAGGTTTGGGTGTATACAGCCAACATCTGAGTGAGCATAGAAACCCCAATGGAGAAGTTAGGGGAATGACTTAAGGAACTGAAGGGGTTTACAGTCCCATATGAAGAACAACAATATCAATCAACCAGATCCCCAGAACTTCCAGGAACCAATCCACCAACCAAAGTGTACACATGCAGGGACCCATGGCTCCAGCTGCATATGTAGCAGAGGATGTCCACATCTGGCACCAATGAGTCGTGAGCTCCTTGGTCTGGTGGAGGCTTGATAACCCAGCATAGGGCAATGCTATAGTGGTGAAGAGAGTGGGTGAGTTGCTGAGCACCCTCATAGAAGCAGGGAGAAGGAGAAGGGTATTAGGTGGTTGTATTGGAGAAACCAGAAAGGTGGCATAATATTTGAAATGTAAATAAAATAACCAATTAAAAATAATAAAAAAGAAAAATGGACAGGCAACACACACACACAGACACACATGCACACACACACACACACAGAAAGACACTTCTACCACAAAAAAGACAGTATTGTATGTTGTGTGTTTATTGGATTATTAGTTCAGTATTTAGTCCATTGAAGACCTAGGCATGCAACAGTGGAGAAATGGATTTTGAAATTGTGATAATCATACATACCACGTTATTCCTCAATTAGTAAAAGAGTAATTCTAATTTTTGTTTATATTATGGGTGGACCTAGGCCCTAATATTTGTATAACATCTCAAAATAGAATAACTATCTGGGACTACACATTTATAATATGTGCCTAGGAAGATTTTTGATACTCAGACCTTAACATTTTGCCCTTTATCCAAAAATGTTATGCACATTTCATTATGTAAAACTCATGTAGTCCTTCTCCAAGAGTCACAAAATACATGTTTCAACATTGTTTCATAGTCTAAGTTCAATAAGAGGGCAAGATGGAGGATGGAATTTGGAGAAGGATAAGGATAATAGTATAGACCTTTTGAAAAGCTGTATTAAAAGCTATTACTTCCTAATATATTATATTTCTTCCATATACACACACACTCATATATGTATACATAAATGGCATTTAAATAGAGTTACCATTTACCTCAACTAGAAATAAGACAATGTAAGGGGTAAATATTGTATAACCTTATTTTCTTATATAATGTGTTTTAAAGCATCATCATGTATAGACAGACTACATAAAATCTCATTTATATATGGAATGTGTTTTAAAGAGTTAATATATGGTGAGAGACTATATGCTACATTGGTGGTTACTAAAACCTTGTGGTAAGAAAAATTACGAAAAAGTAAAAAATGCAAATTATATGTAAGATGAGATTATAATAATTTACAACACAAGCTCTCTATGTGGTAATATGTATTACATTTAGGAATTTTCCCTAAAGAAGTAGCTTTTGCTAAATGTAGAAAAACTGTTATATGATATTCCCCTTTAATTTGCAGTTTTAATTTTACATTGAGGCACAAGTATAAACAGTCCTGGCTTCCAAGGTAGAGTTAAGAATTGAGGAACAGTGAGAATTCATAAAAGGAAGGAAATATTTTACATCTCAATTGGACTTGGAGTCAAGTAGTTACATTTATTCAAGCAAAATATCTGAACTATGAATTTATTTAATCTGTACATATCATATTTTTAGTTATACTTTAAATTATCAAATACAGCAGCATTTAAGAATAAAACATTTTATAGAAAGTGTCATCTCACTCATGATGTTTTCTAGGCTTATCTGCAAATCTTCTGATTTCACTTTTCTTACAGCTGAATGGTATTTGATTGTGTATGTACCGCATGTTCATTTTCCAGTCATCAGTTGAAGACATTTGGATTGTTCCCACTTCCCTGCTATTGTGAAAAAGGTGACAGTGGACACTGGTGAACAAGTATCTGTGGAGTAGAATGTTCAGTTCTTTGGTCATATGGCAATGAGTAGTAGATCCGAGTCATAGGACAGATAGAGTTTTAGTCCTTTGAAGATTCTCCATCCTGTTTTTTTTGGAGAGGCTACCTACCAAGAGTGAAGGTGGGATTGGCTTTCTCCAAAACCTTGACAGAATTTTTTTCAATTGTTTTGTTGATTTCAGGCATGCTGTCCAAGGTGACATGAAATGTCAAAGTTGTTTTAGTTTGCATTTTTCCAATTGCTAAGCATGATAAATTACTCTTCAAGATTTTATTAGCAATTTTTATTTATTCTCCTAAGAATACCCTGTTTATGTCCGAGGCCCATTTTTCAAATGGTAATTTGGTTCTTTTATCTTTAATTTTGGAATTCTTCATTTATTTTGAATACTAATCCTCTGTCAGATGTATAACTGGCAGAGATTACCTCCCATTCTGTTTGTTTCTTCTTCACTTGGCTGATTGCTTCTTAGCTGTAAACAAGTGTTTTGGTTTAATGAAGACCCACTTATCAACTGATTGCCTCAATTTCTTTGTAAATGGAACTATCCAGAAAGATAAATGCCACATGGTCTCTGTTATCTGTAAGTCCTAGTTTTAAATCCTCAGATTTACATAGGCAACATGTAACAAACCTGAAAATATAAAGGAAGCATATGTTAGGGGCTTGGGAAGGAAAATCAGGATATAGATATAGATAATATGAAGTGGGGAATAGAATAATATATATTATACATGCATACACATATATGTTCATATTCACACATCTTAAAGAAAGTTAAGCCACTTGGGCTGACAGTAATCTCACAAGAATCAGTTCAACGCATGCGAAATCTCTGTATGAATGATTAGCCAGAGCACTCCATGCATCTACCAAAGCAATATTGATTATAGATGTAAGTCTCAGTTGAAGGTGAACCTCATTGAAGAAGACACCTCACATGAGTGCATAAACAGTCATAGAAAAAGAATCAGGACAAAAACAAGGGCAGAAGAAGGAAGACATGACCACTGAATGTTAACCAAGGCACTGTGAAAGAGAGAAACTGGAAAAAGTCTCCCGTCTTTGAGTGTGTTTAAATGTTGATGTATAAGGCCTGTCCTTATTCTTTCAGTGGTTGAAAATGGCAGATATTTTAAGGTGATGACTCCTTTGGGTGAGCGGAGACTTAGAACAGAGAGTCTTAAACATGCTTATTTGTTTCCTAAGCAATGTACATGAGACAGACTTGAAAATTATGCACATATTCTAAAGTGTAAGGATATTGAAGGAATTGGAATTATGAAAGTTACCATTCATTTCTTTTAATTCTCAAAGAACAACTTGTAGCTCTCTGGTGACTTTTTAATGCAGGACCAGCCAGGAGGGACAGTCTCCAAAGGCTGCAGAGGGCCTGGAAAAGGGTTCTTTCTACCTCTAGCTACAACCAGGAGGAGTACCTGTTCCACAGCTCCTTGTGCACCATTCCCTCAAGCAGAGAGTTCCTCTCCAAGGAGTACTCTGTCCCTGGGACTCATGTGAAATCTCCTTTTACTTTTTGGTAACTTTCAAGGCAGGACCAGCCAGGAGGCATAGGCCACAGAAGCTGCAGAGCAGCTGGGACAGGGTCCTTCATTCAACCATCTACACCCAGGAAGGACAGCTGACCCATAATCCTCTATGTATGGGTCTTACCAGGGGGGAGCTCATCTCCCAGGCTTATAGACCAACAGGAGGAACCTCATGGTACCTTCTCCAAAACTGATTATATAATTGGTCACAAAACAGGCTTCAAAAGATACAAGATTATTGAAATAATTCCTTGTATCCTATCAGATTACCATGGACTAAGGCTGCTCCTCATTATCAACATAAACAACAGAAACCCCACATACATGTGAAAGCTCAACACCACTCTACTCAATGATAACAGGGTCAAAGAAGAAATAAAGAAAGGAATTAAAGAAATTTTAAAGTTTAATTAAAATGAAGGCACAATATACCCAAATTTATCAGACACAATTTGACAGCACATCTGAAAGCTCTAGAACAGAAACAAGCAAATTCATCCAAGAGGATATAAAATTAACTCAAGCAAATCAGAGACCTTCCTCTACACAAAGGATAAACAGGTTGAGAAAGAAGTTAGGTAAACAACACCCTTCACAATAGTCCCAAATAATACAAAATACCTTGGTGTGACTTTAACTAAGCAAATAAAAGATCTGTATGACACGAACTTCAAGACTCTGAAAAAGGATATTGAAGAAGATGTCAGAAGATGGAAAGATCTCCCATGCTCATGGATTGGCAGGATTAATATAGTAAAAATGGCCATGTTGCTGAATGCAATCTACAGATTCAATGCAATTTCCATCAAAATTCCAACTCAGTTCTTCACAGACTTAGAAAGAGCAATGTGCGATTTCAAATAAAATCCAAAAAACCCAGGGTGGCAAAAACTATTCTCAACAATAAAGGAACCTCTGGTGGAATCACCATCCCAGACCTTAAGCTGTAGTACAGAGCAACTGTGATAAAAACTGCATGGTATTTGTACAGTGACAGGCAAGTAGGTCAATGGAATAGAATTGAAGACCCAGAAATGAACCCACACACCTATGATCACTTGATCTTTGACGAAGGAGCTAAAACCATCTGGTGGAAAAAAGAGCATTTTCAACAAATGGTGCTGGCTCGACTGACAGCATATAGAAGAATGCAAATCGATCAATTCCTATATCCTTGTACAAAGCTCAAGTCCAAGTGGATCAAGGACCTCCACATAAAACTTGAAACTAATAGAAAAACACTGAAACTAGTAGAAAAGAAAGTAGGGAAGAGCCTTTAGCACATTGCCAAAGGGGAAAATTTCCTGAACACAACACCAATAGCTTATGCTCTAACGTCAAGAATTAACAAATGGGAGCTCATAAAATTGCAAAGCTTCTACAAAGCAAAGGATACTGTCAATAGGACAAAATTGCAATCAACAAATTGGGAGAAGATCTTTACCAATTCTATATCCGATACACTGTTAATATCCAATATATACAAACAACTCAAGAAGTTAAACTCAAGAGAACCCAATAACAGTATTTAAAAATAGTGTACAAATATAAACAAAAATTCTCAATTGAGGAATACCAAATGGCTGAGAAACACCTAAAGAAATGTTCAATATCATTAGCCATCAGGGAAATGCAAATCAAAAGAACCCTGAGTTTCCTCCACATTGATAATTACACCTATCAGCCTTATTGATAATAGCCCGGAGTTGAAAAGAACCCAGATTTCCCTAACCAGAAGAATGGATACCGAAAATGTGGTACATTCACACAATGGAGTACTACTCAGTTATTTAAAACAATGAATTTATGAAATTCTTAGGGAAATGGATGGATCTGGAGAATATCATCCTGAGTGAGGTTACCCAATCACAAAAGACACATGGTATGCACTCACTGATAAGGGGATACTAGCCTAGGAGCTTGGAATACTAAGGTGCAATCAACAAACCACAAGAAACTCAAGAAGAAGGAAGACCAAAGTATGGATACTTTGATCCTTCTTAGAAGGGGAAAAATATATCCATGGAATTAGTTGCAGAGACAAACTATTTAGCAGAGACTGAAGGAAGGACAATCCAGAGACTGCCCCTCCTGGGAATCCTTCCCATATTCAGTCATCAATCCCAGACTCTATTGTAGATGCCAGCAAGTGCTGGATGAGAGGAGCCTGATATAGCTGCCTCCTGAGAGGCTCTACCAGTGCCGAACTAATACAGAAGTATAGGCTCACAGCCATCCATTGGTTTGAGCACAGGATTCCCAGTGAAGGAGCTAGAGAAAGTTCCCAAGGAGGTGAAGGATTTGCAGCTCCTTAGGATGAACAACAATATGAACTAACTAGTACCCTCAGAGCTCCCAGGGACTAAACTATAATCCAAAGAGTACACATGGTGAGACTAATGGCTCCAGCAGTGTAAGAATAGCAGAGGATGGCCAAGTTGGTCATCAATGGGAAGAGAGTCCCTTGGTCCTATGAAGGTTCTATGCCCCAGTGTAGGGAATACCAGGGCCAGGAAGCAGGAGTGGGTGGGTTAGTGAGCAGGGAATAGGGGGAGGGAACAGTTTTTCTTTTCCAGAGAGGAAACTAGAAAAGGTGATATCATTTGAAATGTAAATAAAGAAAATATCTAATAAAAAATCTTATAAAATTGTAGGGATATTTTTCTAAAATATAATATTCATTCAGACATTTTTAATTTTAATGACCAAAAAAATTCTGAACTTTCATGAACTACTTTGATCTTTGTTCTGAGGGAGGCATTTGTTTACAGTAAGAGCTTTGCTGGCCCCAAGTGATTACAAGGGTTATATCACAAGGGGATGCAGTGAGGCCCACATAAGGCAGCTTTGTGTTGCTGCAGTCAATTTCTGTGTAAGAAGCCCACTTATCCCAATTCCTATAAAATGACCATTTTTCTCTACCAATTAGAAATGTTTGTCAAAATTGCCTACATAAAGACAACATTGACTGTCAGAGAAACTATGTCTGATCAAGGACTAACTCAACTACTGCACTAGATGGTTTCCAGTTCCCCAGACCTTTGTGAAGTACCTCTTTCTCCCCTTTCTTCCTCAGGAGTGTCCTGCATGGCTCTCTGCAGAAGTAGCTTCAGACTCTGCCATTGAAACCTGCAGTGCCTAATGGAGCCAACAAGGAAGTAAATGATGGGATTGGCACAGCTGTTAATACAGGACAGGAATAGCATAATTTCTGAAGTTTTTGGTGAAATAATGCTTTGAAACACGTCAAAACTTTCCAAGAGGAAAATGCAAATCCCAAAGGGCAGACCAAAAATTATGAAGACCACCACTGTGAGAGCAATGGTTATATACAATCTGGTCACAGGAACCCTGTGTGATCCACAGATGATCTTTACCAACAGGGCCAGGGTGGACACAGAAGGAACCACAGTTAACACTATTATAAATGCAGTAGTGATAAACATAAAAGTTTCACAGAAATAATATTTAAAATCCGTGAAAATTAAGCCACAGCCTAGACATAGCAGGAGGCTCAACAACAGACAGAAAGTCCAGAGCAGAACACAAACGATGGCTGATGTATGTCTTGGTCTTTGGCAGTGATACCAGATGGGCCATATAACAGACAAGCAGCGCTCAACATTAATGGCTGCAATCATGCATAAACCTGCAAAGTAAGCAAAAATAAATATAAAGACAAAAAAAGAAATTTTGCTGATATATACATGAAGGACACACGATAGGGAATACACAATCTGAGAGCAAAGTTGTAAGAAATCAGCACCAGCCAGGTTGAGGACATAGACTGAGAAGGCATTTCTATGGATATGGAAGGCTAGAAGCCATAGCACTATGGAATTTCCTGCCAGCCCAACCACAGCAACCATAATAGTGAGAAAATTGAACATGGTCAAACAGGATAAATTTTCAATGTAGTAAATTTCTTCGACTTCTGTGTTGTTAATATACCAGGATGGGGCAGTTGAATCCATGCTTAGGAATTTTCCACTGGTGTTCCTGCAAAGAAATAGAGATATGAATCCATAATATGCTCTGTTAGGACTGTGTGACTATGAAGGAATGTCTGGCACAGGTCCATAAGGAGGGGGAAACAGGATCACAGAGGTTAAACAATTTACCAACCTTCCAAAAGTGCTAGAAACTTCTTTTAAATCCAGTTTGTACTATTCAGTCTATCTGCAGACCAGTCGGATATGGGGTAGTTGATGGTCCCAGTACAGTTGCAAAGCATTTCAGGTTATATTAGGAAGAGAGAGAACTCTGAAAGCAATGTTCTTTCTGTTCTAGGGCTGAGATTTCTTCTTGGGAGTAGGAAAATGGAAGTTGTTGGCATAATCCATATCGTCCCTCAGTCACTGGAAGGGATCAATGAAACTGGCAAAATAGAATAGTGAATGACAGTCATGAAGGTAATGGTACTTGCTATAAAGAACTGTAGGTGAAAACCCATGCTTCTTATGCTAGAAAGGCTGGGTACTCATGTAACATTTTGATAACTAGAAAGCAGGAAGCCTTGAGAGACAGTAAGAATATTTCTATTGGTTATTAGGCCACCAGTGTCCTGTTCTTTGCAGGGGTACAATGGAGAACTGTAACAAATGAGCCAGACTTTCAAGAGTAGCTGAAAAATTGGAGTAAATGTTCTGGTTGTGACTTGTACCTACATGTAAATGCACATGTCTCTGGCATGAGAAGTGTGAGCTGTGTAGCAGAGAAAAACAGAGAGAACCTCCATTTGGGAATAGTATCCCAATCCCTGAGAAGAGTTGTTATATCGCTATATATATATGCACACAGTATGGAAAAGTGAGCAGTGAACTGGGAGGTAGCATCATTTAGAGCATTCTCTCCACTACAATTGGTAGGCTTCTTTTTCTCAATCATAAAGCCACAGAAACTTTGGAGAAGAGAAATCTACCCTGGTATTACCCTTCACTTCTTATACTGCCCAATGGTTCACAATGGGGGCAGTTCTTGTGTTTGCAGTACATTAGCCTGAGCTGTATCACTTATAGAGGGCATTGCTTCACAGGTTGATTCTGGATAACTTCTTATCCAAGACGGAAGAATTTATGAAGAAGAAATCATTTGAGGATGCTCTGATAGAGAGCTCAGGGAAAGAACCTATCCAGAAGACCTTGCAAACTGATCTCACAAGAGCTTTGAACGTTATCACCCAACAAACACAATTGTGTTCACCAAGATAACTCCATTTTGTTTTTGAGCATTGGTCATCACATTGGACCACAAGATTTTCATTCAGTGAATGATCTGGCCATCAACACCTTAAAATAAGCAGTGTGGTACTAGATAAACAGCTGATGAGCTTGATGGTAATGGTAACATCTAAGTCATTTGTAAAATTGTTTGCCAAGGGGCAGCTCTGCCTCATGAAACAGAAGCTGGAAGCCAAAATAGGATCAACTCAGCCACAGCTCCCATTGGAGCTGGTGGTCTCTGCTCACCAATCTGAATTAAATATCTCCCCACCCCTGCCCTTGACCATAACAACTGTGTGATAGAGGTTTGGACAAATGAACATGTGAGAAAGTTTGTCTGGAACTGCTACTCTCCTAATCAATGATCAGTTTCCTTACTTTACAACCAGCTAATGTGTTTTGTTCAAACTTTGATTGATGTTCACATTGTTAACATCTCAATAGTATAAAGATGCCACAGAAAAGTTGTGAACTTGGCTTATATAAAAGAATATGCAATATTTCACAGAGGAGAGGAAGAAGAGATTCAAAGTTATGAGACCTTAGGAAACAATAGATGTTACAAAAGGACTAGAGGAATGGTAATAAGAAAGAATCAACCATTTCAATATTCATTACAAGAGAAACCCTTAAGATGAATAAAGTGCAGAGTCAATCTTTAATTCAACCAAAACTCCCCAATTCACAGGAATCAGCACATGTGTATCAATAGTAACCTTAAGTGTAAATGGTCTTAACTCACGATTGTAAAGACAAGAATGCTTGATTGGGTGACAAAAGACTATCCAACTTTGTTTATCTCTCAGAAACACATTTGACTGGCAAAGACAAGCACATAACAAAAACAAAATAATGAAAAGAGACAATGCAAATTAATGGAATATAAAAGAAAGATAAATAAGTTGTCTATGCTCATGTTTAAATCAACAGATTACAAGAAGAATTAGATGCAAATAGGCCACATAAATGGAACTGTTCTTCAAAAGAAATGTGTGTACCTATTTGTGGCTAAATTTGTGTGTATCTGCACACATTTCATAGAATAAATACTAAGTTCTAGGAACCAATAAATCCAGATACATGATGGTGATTTAATACCTATATTCCAATAATATATTTTATTTAGAGAATAATTTGACAAAGAATCTTCAAAGGTAAATTGTACTACAGATCATAAGGCTTTTGCATACTAGTTTATAATAGTTCATACAAGAACTCTGGAACATATATCCCTGTCAGTATCCTACAGAAAATTTTCTATAATATGTCTCATTTTATGTTATAAGGCATTCTTCATAAACATAAGAGAAATTTCAGTGTTTTCTATGAGTTCAAATAGGATAACATTAGAAGCAACAGAGAAATGTATCAATAGGAAACATACAATGACAAAGATGGAACAATTAGTCGATCATTAAAAGATGAGAAGAAAGTAGAATAGTTGAGAAGAAGAAAAAGCCCAGCATGATTTTGTCAGTGCTTGAGAGGTTAACAGTGGGTGAATATGATCACAATGAATTGTGTAAATGTATGAAGGTGAAAAAACTGACGATAACATAGATTAAGTTGTATTCACAATGTTCTATTCAATGTTATTCCAAGATGCAAGGATAGATCATCATAGAAAAAGAAATAAATAAAGGTAATAAAGAATATAAATATCTAGGAAAAATAAATAATTTCAAAAGATGTAGCAAATGAAGTCACAAAATTGAATGGCACCCAGAATGATATTCTGTAAAGAAAATTAGACAGGATAGTCTATTATAGTAAAAGCAATATATCACATAGAGATAGAGAAAAGCTCTCTGAAGTAGAGCAACATAAAATTGTGTAATAAATATGGAACAAGTATGTCTCTTGACCTTCTATATCCAACATTGTGCTTAAAATCTTTATAAAAACAATAAGTAAAGAGAAACAAAATAATCTAAATCTAAAATTTAAAGGATAAATATTTACCTTATCCTGTACTTAATAATCCATATAGCCTAGAAATGTCTCAGTGTGTTAGTGAAGATGGAACATTTTTAAATCCCCATGCTCAGGTTTTGTGAGATCCTGATATTTTTTATTAATGAATGGCTGCATATATGCAAATATTGACAGCATTAGGTGGTGGGCCATGTGTAAATTAATAAGGCAAATGCAACAAAATACATTGACCCACATGCATGATATATTATAGAAATTCTCAATATTCATAAAATTTTGTGGAGAGTCCTGATCATTTTTTAAATTATTCATACAGGGATAAACCGCTGAAGCTGATCATGGGCAGGACAATGAGGTAAGGACCCAGTACAGCTTTGTTGGGAAGCAGTTTGTATTAGATACATAGCCTGAGGCTGGATGTGGTTCTGAGATGATTGCTCTACAGAGGAAGGAAAGGAAGGTGAGTTCTGAGTGCTGCTGCAGAGAAGGACCTGAAAGATGGGCATGTCTAAGGGAGGACAGCTAAGTGGAGAGCAGAGAAAAGAGAGACAAAGCTAACCCAACATGAGCCTTCTCCATAGTCTATTCTAGAAGATGGGGCATCTTCTCTGATGATGAAAGCTTTCTGTGATGACTGAAAAGAGAAAAAAAAAGTGCAGCATTTGAAATATGAATAGTAATTCATAGTCTAGTCATGGTTGCAACTGAACTCTAGTTGCTAAAGGAATAGACAAGATCCCATGTGGCCTAAATGACTGCATTCTTTAAATGATTGCCTATACTGTCACTTGAATCCTCCCTAGAGCCTCTAGTGTACAGAATGACTTTTTTTTTAATATCAGTTTTCTGAGGATAGAGTTATAGTTCAAAAGGATGAGTGATTGTACTTGGTCTTCATTTCAGAGTGTAAATTCCAGTGCAGAAAAACTGCCTAAGGACCAGTGCAGTGTGTTCATCTCTCTCTCTCTCTCTCTCTCTCTCTCTCTCTCTCTCTCTCTCTCTCTTTCTCTCTCTCTCTCTGTGCATGCTTGGGTGGATGGATGTGTTCATGTATGTGTATGTGTATTTATATGGGTTTGTACACAGTGTGCACACAGGGGTTTGTAGAAGCTACATGCTGACATCTATTTTTTTTCAAGAGATCACTACCTTATTTTTTGGGACAGAATTTTTCACAGAACATGGAATTCAAAGACAAGACAGCAAACCAGCACACTGAGGGATCCTCTCCTCTCTGTATTCTCAGCACTGAAGTGATGGACATGCTTCTCATGGCCTGGATTATTCTGGAAGCTGGAACACATGTTCTCATGGTTGTACTGCAATTATCCATACATTAAGCCATCTAACCTGGAAAGGGTTAATCTCTTGACAATCTCTTCATACACTACACCACTGTGTGGATTAGAATGTAGTAAAGCAAGAGCACAGGAAACTTACCCACACAATAATCAAGATGGCAATCACAATTGCTGATGAATGAAAACTTGTGAAACAGCAGGGGAGAAGCTTCAAATGGGGCTAAGAAATGAGGCAGTGGACATCAGCTACAGTCAGCAGAAATGTGGTTAAGGTATTGTTCATCTTTAACCCTAGTACTCGGTAGGTGGAGTCAGGAAGATCAGAAGTTCATGATGATTTTCCTCCATGACCTAGGGAGTCTGAGGCCAGCCTGGAATCACAGTAGCCTGTGTCCTATATCTCCTAAACCTGTCCTCCAAAGTCAATACTCTTAGCAATCATCAGGATCCAGGGTATTCTTACTTTATTTAAACAATGGCTCTAGCAGCATATGTATAGCAGAGGATGGTCTGGTTGGTCATCAATGGGAGGAGAGGCCCTTGGTCCTGTGAAGGTTCTATGCCTCAGTATAGGGGAATGCTAGGGCCAGAAAGTGGGAGAGGGTGGGTTGGTGAACAGGAGGAGGAGGAGGGAAAGGTTTCTTTTTCTT
>NW_022196904.1:39197425-39207796 GCF_008632895.1 Mastomys coucha
TTTTTTTTTTTTTTGGAGGGGAAACTGGGAAAGGAGACATCATTTGACATGTAAATAAAGAAAATACCTATATATATATACAGCTTCAGAGTCAATAACAGCCACCAAAACAGGAGACTTTCAGATGGAAAGACATCCCCCTCCTAGGGAGCAGAGACTCATGCTGGGGCCGTCTCCTCCATTAACCCTTAGAGTTATGTGCACCCTTATATAGCATAACTTGAGTGGACAGGGGATGGAAGAACAAAAATTCTATGTCTGCTTACACAACTTCAGTTTGAACAAATGTTTGCATGGTGTGATTTGAGCACCATCAAATGTGGAGCTCTAGAAGGACTAAGTCATTCTTTAATCACTTTCCTGATTCACCTCAACTCTGGGCATACTCTCCTTCAACAACCTTTGTCATGATGCTGTCTCAGGCAGGAAGCATGTTTAGATGTACAAAAGGGTATTCTGGAAACCACATTAATATCAGATCCTTGGGTTTTCTTCTTCTATCTCACTTCTGCAGTTTTTATCTCTGTTCTCCACTGTTGTCTTCTGATTTTGAGAATGTACCAAAATGATACAATGTTTGTGAGACCTTGAAGACCTTTATAGATTGATAGAGAAAACAAGGCTCTTAATTTCTCTCTTAACAAGTTATCTGAGTTTTGACTTATAATGGATTCAACTTCACACTCTTTTGATGCCGATGACCAAAACATTACATGAAACTGAAGATTCAGAGAAATGCAGCAAAGTTGTGTCAGGAGAAGAGAAACCCTCCTGCTCATCTCCGCATCTTCCTTACCCTGACACTCTGATGTGGTCGAGACGCATTGCCCACAGCTTGCTGATGCCCCTTTAGGCCTGAGGAACTTCAGTGAGGCAGTTCTTATGTGTGACATGATGCAGGTACCAACCAATGCAGAATAACATTCTTCCTAAGGTGTTCTTCTATCAGTCTGTACTTAGGTGACCACTCTTCTACTATAGCCAATAAGAACTATACTTCCCTTCATGAACTTCAGTCTAATCTCAAGTCAATCACTGTGGGTAAATCCTCTCTAACAGCAGTGTTAGAAGAATAAGATGAAAACAGGACAAAATAACTTTGATGGCAATGATCTGATGGCAGTTAAATCTGCAAACCTAGTGGTGGAAGAAGACTTGCCCATGAGGAAGTGTGCCCTCCCATCCTTCTCTCTGCCTTTTGACAACTTACAGAAGTGCTTCATCTGGGCCCTAAGATAGTTCCTTTCTCTAAATTTCCTGTTATTTGAGGCAGCAGGTGACATTTCAAGGACCATGGAAAGCAGAAGAAAAGAGCCCTGGCATTTTCATTTTTCACTTCTCTCCTGGTCGATTGTGTGTTGACAGCAGTAGAGTTCAGCTTAGCATGCAATTATCCCCCTACAACAACATAGGTATAACTGTATTACCAGCCTCTTTCTCTCTCCCATTTTATAGTACAAATGACCTGTACTGATTTTTGAAGCCAAGGAGTGTACAACTTGTTCCACTGCTTTGCTTCATCATAGTCCCCATGCATTTCCTCTGTCTCTAGTACTCATGGTTTTTGCAAATAAACACTTCCTCTGGCATTCTTCAGCTACTCACATTCTAGCCATCAGTTTCTTTCAAGAGGCAACGTACACACATGGTGGATCAGTTTTGGGAACCAACAAACAATGCACCTGTTTACAGGCTTCTGCCCTGGGAAATAAACTATGCTTATCACCTCCCTCCTTAAAGGACTGACAGGAACAAATACGAATGATTTGAGGGAAAGGAAGAAAAGTGTTTAAGCCAGGCCAATCCTCTGCTTCAAAGGCAGCCTCTGTCTTATGCCTTCTAGGTTGGAAGGCATAGACCATACATGTTGCATGTTGTCATAACAACAGAGGGATGTGAACTCAGCCTGACAGTACCTCTGAACATTCTGGGGATATATCCTTACCTTTCTTGCAGTTTTTGGTCTAGAGGTGGAGAGCAGACAAGGCAGAGAAACCTTCCACAGATGGATTCTAGACTCTGCTTCCTTGCTCTGGAATTGGGATTTGCCTTCAGGAGCTGAGTGAAAGTTTCTGACCTATGTGAGGCATATAAAAACACTGAGCAGATCATGTGATTTCCAGTATGAATACTGGAACCATGGGAACAAGTCACACACCAGAGAACTTTCCAGATGCCCCATAAGATGTTTCTTGGCCTGTGTCCCATTTCCACTTACAGATCAGCCTCTCCCATCCCATTCACTTAGGTCTACCTATCTCCAAATTATTACTCATTCCTCCTTTAAGGACCAACTCCCATCAATAGGTAGGAACACTGGGCAATGTCTGTTTGGTGTTTCTGACTGTATAACTGAAGTTTAAGCATGTCATGCTTCACATATTGCCCCCTACCATCCCATCTTAATTGTCCGTGTAAGTAATTTTTCTCTCCATTATGGGCCCCATTATAGCACCACTAAGTGTCACCTTGCGGGTGTGTGACTATATTACTGAAGCAGAAGCAGACCCAACAGCCTGGCAGAGGTCTGCATGGTCAAGGTAGTGACACTGTTGATACTGCCCCTTCCACATCAGTGCTGCACTCAGTGTGGTTTCTTCCCAATGACATTTAGGCTGACAGTTTCCCTGAGTCTGCTGCAGATGTTTTAAATTCCAGCTCTACCCCATCTGCACACGTTTGTTACTAGTGGAAAGCTAGCATAAATCTTAAGCTTAAATGTCAATTCATAATAAAGACAATCTATATTCCTTCCTGTTTATGATTAACTTTCTGCTTTTCAAGGATTTGGGTTATGACCCTGTAACCTTTACTATAAATGGTTCTGTAAGCCTGTTCTAGAAATGATAATCATGTCTGTGTGGAGCCTTGAAGTCAGCTCAAGACCTCCAAAGCCCCTGTTATTAGCACAAAAGTGATTTTCATTAGAGTGACAGAGATTAGGGAATAGGGACAAAGATAGCAGATAGAGGAAAGTGGAGAAGGGGAATGGAACAAATGTGAGGAGAGAAAAGTGGTGAGGGAGAGAGGTAAAGGGTATAGTCTTGGTTGACAAAGGACCACTTCTGGGTAGAAAGGAAGCAGACATGGCCACAGGAAAACAGTATTGTATAAAGGGACAAGGGAAAACCCTATTTCAGGAAGAGGAGTTTGATTTTAAGTAGGCATGTTAATTAGGTGAGTCAAATGAGGCTTTTGATTACTGGACACCAATACGTTGACAGGTAGACCTTCATAGTTGCCTCAGGAGGAGGAAATGTACAAATAATGGAATATACCTTGGAATATACCTTGAGCTTTAGTTATGAGATCTAAAGGTTTTTAGCAAGGCAGAGTGAACGTGGGGAAGGGAAAGGCCTGCCAGAGCCATGCTCAAGTGGGCTAGATTCTCTTCATTACCTTTGTTTTACTAATTATTTTTATAACCATCATGCTTCACTAACTTTGTTTTAAGAGGTTCTGTGACCAACTATGACTATCTTACTATGGCTGCCTATTGTGATTAATTTTTTATTTACAAGGATGTGTGAGCCTGTTAGAGATGGGTACAGGGCAGGCTAGCTAATGCCAAAAACTTTAGAAAAAAGCCATGTAGAAGACTATTACTGTAATCACTTTCTAAAATATGTACACAACATTTGTGAATAGAGTTACTCTACAATAGAGGAGATAATGTCTCCTCAAGCCAACATAGGCTATCAAATTAGATGCCCAATGTCTTTTGAAGATGTTGTTGACTGAAATTCTGTAGGCTCCCAACCCCCAAATACTGCAGGCCAATTTTCTTGATCACTCTCTTGAACATGATGCTAAGATCCTACTGATGAAGATACAACATACTTGAGTCCTAGAGCATGGAGAAATCAAGGTGTTTTTTTTTTCTGGCTTGGGGTTTGGAATGGTCTCTCCCACAATAATGGGGAAGGCATGGCTGCATGAGTAAAAGGCTGTCTGGTCACATTACACTTTGGTCACATTTGGAGTTTGGAAGCACAGAATAAACAAGAAGAGAGGCACCTCCAGCACTGACCCACTTCTGCCAGCAAGGCTCTAACTCCTGAACATGCTGTAATCTTCCCTTCCACCATTCCTGCTGGGGACCAAGTGTTCAAATGCAGGAGTCTGCATGAGATAATTCACATTGAAACTGTCACACTTCATCACAATAGTTTAATGACTGAATGTCTCCCAGGAAAGTCTTCTATGTTTCCTCATTCTGGAAGAAAGAGGCATAGTTAATATCAGTCCTCTTGCTAGCTTCATTTTCCTAGCTTCCCAGGAAGTTAAATGACCAAATTTTGAGTTTACAGTAAATTTCTAGTGACCTCATTCTTCATTTTTTTCCCTACATTATTCTGTAAAGAAATAGGTCACCAAAGATGGAGAAGGAGGATAAAGGTAAGGAAGGTCAAGGAAACATAAAGTGTGAACATACTGGGGCAGAGACTTGAATTGCCAGGTTGGGAAGGATACTAGGGAGCCCTACCTGTCTAGACGAGAAGGGAAGGGAAAGTGGAAAGTTAGTGGGATGTAAAGTGGATAAGTAAAAATAAAATAAAATAAGATAAAATAAGAAAGAAAATACTGTGGGAAGAGATGATTGCTGCCATTTCTTTCAGGATCCCAGGTCTACCAGTCTTTGCATTATTCTTTTCACCCTTATAAGTAGTATGGCTGTACTTTGCCAATGGGCCTATAGTCATATTAGAGCGAAGGCTCTATTGAGGAATTACCTCGATTAGATTGATGTGTGGAGAGATTATTTTTATTAATATTTAATATAGAGTGGCCCACACCACTGAAAGGGGCACCATCCCCAGGTAAGGGGGTCCTGGACTATATAAGAAATGCAACTTGTAATCAGTGAGCCAGGCCTCAGAAGTCCCACGTGTTCTCTGCTCCATATTCATCCTTTAATTGTGAGTAAAAGTAAATTAGCACCTGTTCTGAAGTCCCGAATATTTCTTGTATCTCATTGGGGTGGTAGCATGAGGGTTGGCTGGTGGGTGAATGGGTGGGCCCTATTCTATAGAAGTTTATCAGCATTGAAAGAAATGTTGTGTGATTATTGGGACAACCAGAAAGCATCTTCTTTAAGCTCAGCATTCAGAAGCTATGGTATGCTATGGGAAATCAATGCTACATCTTAATCTGAGAGCCAAACTTGGCAATGTGCAATAATCTCTCATTTGATACTGAATCAGAAGACATGAATGCTGCAATATTTAAGAGTTAAGAGATAGAGGCTGAGTTTTGTTACATTTTGGTAGAGTCAGAGTAACTTTGGAGGGGACATTTGTAAAGGTACAATCCCTATTGCAGTGAAGACCCCAGGATATTGGAGATACTAGGACAATGTTTTATCTGTCAAAGACAGTCACTTGGAACCACTGTGATCCCATGAGGCAAGCTGAGTGGGCTGTAGATGGCAGACATGGAGAAATGGGATTCCTCAACCCACTTGAAATTAGATGACTATGCAATTGGGCCTTGAGATACAGAATTTGGGGCAGTAATGATAGTCATGAGAGGAGTCTACCAAATGAGAAAAAATGGATCCAGAGTGAGTATTATAAAGGAAGTTCTGCTTCTTTCTAAGAACTGTGTGAGAACAGATTCACTCATCAGAATAGGTAGGCTGGGTCTGCATTCCAATTTGAAAAATAGAAGTAGAGAAGCCTTGGAGGACATCAAGCCCTTTCTCTTTTCTGTTACATCACAAATGTCCAGGTTACACTACATGGGAGTACAGTAGATAAATTAAGGAAAATGAAAAATGGGTGAATAAATGTTAAGCCCTAAGGTAGTTAAAACTGCAGCAAAGAAATCAAACTCAAGTTTGAGGGCCACTTCAATGTTCCATGAGTCTTCAACCAGTAGAATGCTCAGTTTCATGTTCTGCAGTGGAAATTAAAAGTAAAATAAAGTCTGATGCTGTCCCTAATCTGACTGATTCGCTTATCCCTGTATGCCAGCCTACACTGAATTGTTGTTCCCCTCCTTTCCCAGAGTACATCTCTGAGCATGTGCTTGGAATTTTAAATTTTAATGCAGTTTGTGCATACTCCAAAAATATGCAGTAAAATTGGTATTGAGCTTTTATAGACTATATTTTCTAAAGCTAAACAGAGATTATGTAAATGTATTAGTTTGAATTATTTTTCTACAAGTACATTTTTTTTTTTTGTTTTTTTCAAGACAAGGTTTCTCTGTGTAGCCCTGGCTGTCCTGGAACTCACTTTGTAGACCAGGCTGGCCTCGAACTCAGAAACCTTCCTGCCTCTGCCTCCCAAGTGCTGGGATTAAAGGCATGTGCCACCACTTCCCGGCAAGTACATTTTCACAATTCTTTGTTTTTCACACACACACACACACACACACACACACACACACACACAGACATACACACACACACCTTTTCTTTTTTATTTCTTTCTATTCTTTTCTTGTCAAGTTTATTTTTTTAATATTTTTATTAGATATTTTCTTTATTTACATGTCATATGACATCTCCTTTCCCAGTTTCCACTCCGAAAAAATAAAAATAAAAATAAAACAAAAACGAAACCACCACCAAAAAAAAAAACCCTGTTCCTTTCCCCCTCCCCCTGCTCACCAACCTACTCTCTCCTGATTTCTGGCCTTGGCATTCCCCTACACTGGGACATAGAACCTTCACAGGGTCAAGGGCCTCTCCTCCCATTGATGACTGACTTGGCCATCCTCTGCTACATGTGCTGCTGGAGCCATAAGTCCCACCAGGTGTACTCTTTGGTTGGGGGTTTAGTCCCTGGGAACTCTGAGGGTATTAGTTAGTTCATATTGTTGTTCATCCTAAGGGGCTGCAAACCCTTCAGCTCCTTGGGTCCTTTCTCTAACTCCTTCATTGGGGACCCTGTGCTCATTCCAATGGATGGCTGTGAGCCTCCCCTTCTGTATTATTCAGGTACTGTCAGAGCCTCTCAGGAGACAACTATATCAGGCTCCTGTCATCCAGCACATGCTGGCATCTACAATAGTGTCTGGATTTGATGATTGAATATGGGAAGGATTCATCCCAGGATGAACAGTCTCTGGATTGTCCTTCCTTCAGTCTCTGCTCCATAGTTAGTCTCTGCAACTCCTTCCATGTGTATTTTGTTCCCCCTTTTAAGAAGGAATGAAGTATACACACTTTGGTCTTCCATCTTGTGTTTCTTGTGGTTTGTGCATTGTACTTTGTGTATGCCAAACTTCTGGGCTAATATCCACTTATCAGATAGTACATACCATGTGTGGTCTTGTGTGATTGAGTTCCCTAACTCAGGATGATATTCTCTAGATTCATCCATTTCTCTAAGAATTTCATAAATTCTTTTTTTTTAATAGCTGAGTAGTACTCCATTGAGTAGATTTACCACATTTTCTGTATCCATTCCTCTGTTGAGGGACATCAGGGTTGTTTCCAGACTGCAACTGGTACAACCACTCTGGAAATTAGTTTGGTGGTTCCTCCAGAAATTGGACATAGTACTACCAGAGGACCCAGCTATACCACTCCTGGGTATATATCCAGAAGATGCTCCAACATGTAACAAGGACACATGCTCCACCATGACCACAAGCCCTTTTAAGAATCTGGTCTGAAATTGCCTTTAACCCACCCTTTCTGTTTTACAAAGAGCTGAAGTGTTTTGGTGGATCTGATCTTTCTAACATGTGTTTGCATTATTTAGATTCCAGGGGAAGAAAGATGCCTCCAATTATATATGAGAAAGAAATTAAAAACCATGAGGCTTTGCGAAAGACTAAATCTAATGAGAACACAGAAATGGGATTAGGAAAGAATCAACCATTTCCAAATGAAAGACCCAGTGCACTTATAAGAAGAATAAAGTACAAGGGCAGAGTTAGTATTCAAATCAACTAGGGAATCATTCAAATTATAGGATTAGCACTCATATCTCAGGAGTATTCTTAAATGTAAATTTTGTTAATTCTACTTGGCTGTGTGGCACAGTTTTTTTCTTTTGGCTGTATTCAAGAAACACATTTCCAATGGCAAAGACTTATACAGAATTTTAAAAATGAGATAAAAATAATATTCCAAATAAATGGAATATGAAAGAAAGATAGGTTGTGTGTACTCTTACTTGGCACAACAGATCAAAAAATAAAAGTAATAATAATGCTTACATACTACTCAGTGGATAATTCATTAATAGTAGTAGTAGTAGTAGTAGTAGTAGTGTATGTGTGTGTTTGTGTGTGCATATGCCAATAAATTAAATTACACTATGGTAGCTTATTTTGTTTATTTTTTGTTTGTTTCATTGAAACAAGGTCTTACTGTGTAGTTTTAGCTCTCCTGAAACTCACTATGTAGGCCAGGTTGACTTTGAAATCATAAAGATCTCTCTTCTTCTGCCTCTCAGTTTCTGAGATTATAAGCAATTGCAACTAGACTTGATTTCAACTCTTATATATTAAATGTCATTCAGAAAATGAATTGACAAGGAAGATTCATAGATAAACCACTTTCACTAAAAGAGACTAGAAATGCCTAGTAATGCATCCAACATTCCTGGAGCACACATCCTTCTAAGAAACACACAAAAGTTTCTCTACAATATTTAGCTCATAAGACAGTCTACACAAAAGCTACCAAATTGAATTGCTTCCAGTATTATCAAATATGATTATAAATGAGCAATGCAAACACAAGACACCAAATTGAATTGCTTCCTGTATTAACAAATATTAGAAATGAACAATGCAAACAACAGAAAATATGCAAAAAACATCATATAACTAATGAATTATAAAAATAAAATACCCAGTATCCTGCTTACTGGCTGGCAGGGGACAATATAGTAAACAACAGAAAACAAACAAAGATATAAAGATTGTTTGACCAATGAATTAGAAAAATAAGACACCCAGAGGGCTGTTCACCTCCATGCATCACTGGTGGGCAGGAGCTACAACAGTAAGAAAGTATGTGGTAGATATGAAGGGGAAAAGAGAAGAAGAATGGTTTGTGCATCCTGAAGAGATGAACTGGAGGAGAGAGAGTGGTGAGGAACAGTCTCATGTGAGAAGTCATGAGCGACTTCCTGGGAACATATTGATGCCTAAGGATTGTGCAGAGGTGGATGCACCACTCACTGGTTTCAGCACTCAGGAGAGTTGGCCCCTCGCTTCTCTAGCTACAGCACTAGGAAGAGCAGTCCCTTCAACTTGCCTTGGTAGAGTGGCAGTGCTGGTTTGGTTGTAGGGCTGGGTGTGGTAGGGCCATCCCCTAGAGGTGAGACCTGAAGAGCTGGTCCTGCTCCTTACCATGGCAATACTGTACAGTTGGCCCTGGTGGCATATGTGTAGGTTGTATAGTGGGATAAGCAACTTAGCTACTATCCA
Source organism: Mastomys coucha (assembly GCF_008632895.1). Taxonomy (NCBI): domain Eukaryota; kingdom Metazoa; phylum Chordata; class Mammalia; order Rodentia; family Muridae; genus Mastomys; species Mastomys coucha. The sequence goes on from NW_022196904.1 coordinate 39,206,822, forward strand.
GGCCTAGATGCAGGAATTTAGATTGGCCTGCCCTAACTTCTAAACCATCTATGAACTACTGGAGTGCATAAAAGAGCAGACCCTATAGGTACAAATCTGCAAGATCTCCATAACACAGGGTGACAACAGGATGTCCAAGAGTAGTCCAGGAAAAGTTCCATATTGATAGTAGAGCAGAAGCCAGAGTCTGAGAACCAGACCAATGACTCATTGAAATGAATACTCACAAGTAAAGCTATTTGGGTAAAATGCTATACTGTGGGACACATTGCAGCTTCCATGGACAGATTGTTTTTGTAGATGGGGAGAAGTTTTAGGAGTGAAGGGCACATATAGAGGGACTGGGAGATGACTGGAATTTGGATACATGATGAGAAATTCACAAAGAATCAAAAAGATGTTAAAAAATGATGCCAAAATAGGAAAGAAACTGGTTGAAGAACTGTATAATCAGGAGCAGGGGAGGGGGAATGTCAGAGTAATACAGGGTGAATATGATCATAATGAATTATTTGCACATATTAAATTGAAAAATAAAATTAAAATGGCAAAGATAAGAATTTTAAAAAAATAGACAAAATATATAAAGTGAAAATTTTTTTCTAAAATGTAATGAGCCTTCAGTATTCTAAAAGTTAATAAATATTACCACAACATATAAATAAGCAAAGAAAGAAACAAATTGAAAATTTCAAAAGATACAGAACAGTGACAATGCCTAAGCCGGGAGCAGCCAGCCGGGAGGCACAGGCCCCGCGAGTTGCAGGGGAGCTGCAGGGCAGCAGGGACAGGATCCTCTCAGCTTCCAAGTGACAGAGGTGGATCAGCGACCTTCGCTACCCCTTCCCTGCAATTGGAGGGCCTGTCTCCAGGGACCGCCTTGACCCGGAGTCTCCAGTGAGAGCTGCAATCTTCTCTCCTGTGAGTTTCTAAGACCAGAGCAGCCAGCTGGGAGGCACAGGCCCCACGAATCTC
>NW_022196904.1:39208412-39213623 GCF_008632895.1 Mastomys coucha
CTTCAACAAAATTATAGAAGAGAACTTCCCCAACCTAAAGAAAGAGATGCCCGTGACCATACAAGAAGGTTATAGAACCCAAAATCGACTGGACCAGAAAAGAAATACTCCCCGCCACATAATATTCAAAGCACCAAATGCACAAAAGAGTGACACTGAGAAAAACTGGTGAAAACTGAAGAAATTTGGACTGGAGAGATGATATCCTAAGATGGTAAAGATGCAAACAGCCAGAGACTTAGTGAATATGGCAGAATAGCATCACCTCTTCAATCAGAAATGAGACAAGCACATCAACTCCTCCCTTTTTTATTTACTATGGTGCTTGAAATCTAAGTTGAAGTAATAAATCATGAGAAAGGAAAAGAACATTTACATTTTTCTTTTTGACAGTATTAGAATACTGCACTTAGAAAAGCATAGAAGTATCTCACAGAGTAACAGAAAGTCAAAATGGAAATAATTTTATAAATTTATGCTATGTTTGTGTTAGACCCTTGGTAGTCTCCTTTTTAGAATGAATGTAATTATGTATATTATTGGATTATTTGGGTGATGTAGAAAATAAAGATACACATGTCACAGACAGCATTAGAACTGGCATAGACAAGTGATGGAGAAACTCTCTTTACTCCTAAACCTCTTTGGTAGTCAACCCTCAGTATCTTCAGAATTATTAATGAATGCACAGAATCTAATGCTGTTTCTTGGCAGACCTTGGGGGAAGGACCAACCCTGCTTTGCTAAGCAACAGGAAGCACTTAGGTTCATAGCTTCGGGGTGGGTGGAGGTCAGAGAAGATTTCTAAGCAGAGGAAGGGGAAGGAAGGAAGGGTGAGTCTGAGTGCCTCTGCTTAGAGGGAACTGAAACATGGGCATGTCTCTTGGGGGAGTGCTAAGTGAACTGCAGTAAATAAGAAAGACAAACCTAACACAGCACAAGCCTTTTCCTTAGTTTCTTCTAGAAGATGAGGAGTTTTCTGTAATGATGGAAGTTTTCTATGCCGATCGTCTGAAGAAAAGATGAGAATGAATAGTGATGGGCATATAATTGCTACAGGACAATGTCATTCTTATGATGAATACATTGTTTTTATTGAAAATAGAGTTTGTCATATAATATATTCTGACTATACTTTTTACCTACCCAACTCCTCCTACACACCCCCTGACTCCCCACCAACCTAAATCCATGCTTTTTCTTGTTCCTCTCATCAGAAACCAAACAGCACCTAGAAAAAAATAAGTTATATTAAAATAAAAACATGAAAAATAGGACAAAACAAATAGGAAAAACTGAGCCAAAGAAAAGACACAGGAAACAAATATAGACACTACTCACACACACACACACACACACACACACACACACACACACACAGACTACTCTCTTACAGATACACCATTAAATAAAATGCCAGACATAATATGTAAGTAAAAAATCTTTAAGGTAAAGAAGGAAATAGGAGGAAGAGGACAAAGAAGAAGAGGAAGGAGGAGGAGCAGGAGGGAGGAAGAAAAGGAGGTGGGGGAGGAGGAGTAAGAGGAGGAAGATCCCTGAGAAAGCATATGACATTATGGGACAAAACAACCTTTTCTCTCTCTTTTTTTACTAGATATTTTCTTTATTACATGTCATATAGTATCTCCTTTCCCAGTTTTCCCTCTGAAAAAAATAAAAATAAAAATAAAATAAAATAAAAACAAAAAAGAAGAAAAACAAACAACGAAAAACCTCTGTTCCCCCCCCCGCCCCTTCCTTTGCTCACCAACACACCCTCTCCAGCTTCCTGGCCCTGGCATTTCCCTACCCTGGGCCATAGAACCTTCACAGGGCCAAGGGCCTCTCCTGCCATTGATGTCCAACTAGGCCATCCTTTAAATACCATTGAGTTTGGCTTTTTTGTTGGCCATGTACTGGGCATGATGTCTGCATTTATGTTTCAATTTGTATAAGTAGTGATATATTATTGGAGAAAAATAATTTTTCATTTGCAAGCATTTTTCAATTAGAAATAGCTTCTGGATTAAGAATAGTAGTTTTTGTCTACTTCTGATCTCAGCTCTAGGACGGCATTTATTGCAGATCTATATAATCACTGTTCAGGCTGCCACATCTCCATGAGTTTAGATGTGCATCAATCCTGATATGTCTAGAAGGGCAAGTGTGTGCTCTCCATTACCTCTTGCTCTTACAATCTTTCTGCCTCTTCTATATTTCTTCCTGAGGAGAAAGATTTGACAGAGACAACCTGTTTAGGATTGATTGTTTCAAGTTCGCTCACTCTCTGCATATTGTCCCACATATATCTCTATATTTGTTCCCGTCTACTGCAGGAACAAGCTTCACTCATGCTCAGTGACCAATGCACTGCTGTATGAGTATATTAGAATATCATTAGGAGTTATTTTATTGCCACCTTCTTTTACTTTTCTCTTAGGTTCACAATCTATTTAGTCACAAAGTCTTGGCCACCTCGGTTTTCTCTCATGGAGTAGGCCTTAAATCCAAAGAGGTAATGGTTTGTTACTTCTACAACTTTGGTGCCAGTATTGAACCAGTTTATCCTGTAGGCAGGTCATGATTATAGGGTGAAATGTTTTTAATGGGTTTGTGTTTACCTTACTCCTCTGGTACTGTGAAGATTACCTTTTGGTACTAAGAAGTAGGCTGTAAGGATAAAGGCTCTAGGTAGGCACCAGTGTGAGTGACTTCTCTGTGTTCAATGAGCTAAATGCATCAGTTTGTTTTTTAAAACCTTACCTACACTGTCTCTGTTTAATCCTCCTATTAAGTAAAAAGGATGGTGTGTGTGTGTGTGTGTGTGTGTGTGTGTGTGTGTGTGTGTGCCCGGATGTGAGTGTGCATGTTGCCATTTTTTGATGATTTAATTAGAGCACACCTGGCTTTTATAGTATGGATTTAAATATAAACACTCAGGCTAAATAATGAAATCAAGCTATTTAACAAATCCTTGGCTCTGAGAGGCAGTGCATGAACGTAGTTTTCTTTCTTTAAAGAATGTAAGAACATGACTTTTCTCCATGGCACAGCTGAATGTTTTGGAGAGATGGAGACTGTGTTAGAGGCAGAAAGTTCTAGAAGGAAACTTCTATTCCTGTCTTTCTGTGTCAGAAGTACTAGACCCCCTCCAAGTAGTACTCTGTGGTAGAATTGTGAAGATTTGAGCTCAGAGAAAAAGAGCATATAAAAAACTCTCAGGAAGTTCACGCAATATATCCTTACTGTTTTTTTATTTTGTAGTCCAGTGATGAGGTGCTGACCAGGGCTGAAGAGTAATGATTCTGAGACAGCACACGACATTGTTCTCTAAGTTAAAAGATGTTTCTCAGAGGTGAGTAAGAGAAGTTTATACAAACTCTGACCAGACATTATGACTTCCTATACATGTATAGGAGCAAATGATAGATTGGAATCCTGACCCTTAATAAGGTGGGTTTTTTTTTTTTTTTTTGGCATCTAGCCTATTCCACCCACATTTTAGCTTCTTCAATTAAATGATATCTAGTCATTTTCCCTCTAATCAGTTTCTTTGTATGATTTGAAACTCCCATTATAGGTAGAAATATCTAGCATTATGAGTTTGCATTCTAGTACTTTATTGCTAAAGAATATGTGTCATTTTATGTAGACTAGTGCATTATTGATCTACTCAACACCATTTGTGCTCACAATGAAGTTACTCTACTTGGCATTTTCTTTATCACAGCACAGTTCATCCATTTGTACTTTGTTTCCTATTACATACATATACATACAATGAAATAGACTCTCATTAATCAAATAAAAGAACACTTACACAAAACAAGTGTAGAGTGCATTATATGTTGGTTAACTACTCCCAAACGCAAGGCTATTTTGGTGTTCTTGTTTTTAAATTTTGGGTGGTATTTTATTTTTGTTTTCTTTGAGAGGGTTTTGTTGTTTTTGTTTTTGTTTTTTGTGAAATAACTAAAGTTGAGTGGGTAGTAAGGAAAAGAATATCTGAATGGTTTTTGGGGAGGGGAAGGATGTGAATTTTTAAATTTAATATTTAAATGTATTTAATATAAATATAGTATTTATTTAATATTTATATTTAATATTTAAATTTAAGATTTTAAATAAAAATATTTAAAAAGAATGTTTGACAAGTTTATACTGCATCATATAAATTTTTTTGTAATAAAATTACAAGCTCAATAGTATATTTTCATTCTTAATGATATATGTAGGTTTAGTACACTGATTTCAATTGTTCTATATGTTTTATTGAGTGATATCTTCAAGTTTATTCATCCACTTTTTACCTCTTGCACAGTTGGACTTCTTTAGCTTTCTATAATTATTTACAATATCAGCAAACATTAATTTTGATGAGTACAGTAAAGTTTATTGATGGTATTCAAGAAATTAGGGGTCTCCTTCTTAAGAAGTCCTCTCCTTCTTAAGGGGTTCTGAGATGGAAACTGTGAAGGCGATGCTCAGTGTTGAGGAGTGAATTGGGTCAGGGTCTCTTTAAGAGTCCAAAAGCTCTCTTTCATTTCAAGTCCTTGCTAGGGTTGGTGATTCATATCTTCTTACTCCCAGGAGACCATGTAGGCCATGAGATCTAACACCTTGTGGCTATAGCCACACTCACTGTCATAACAGACAATGGCCTCTACAAACTTGTCACTGAGAGCAATGCCAGCTCCAGCATCAAGATAGAGAAGAGTGAGGCACCGGATTCCAGCTGTCTCTTGCTCCTCTTCGGCTCAGCCACTGCCTCCGCTCGCCATGCTTTCCGTCCGCACCCAGCTCGCCACCATCGCTGACCAGCAGCAGCTGCAGTTGTCGCCGCCTAAGCGACTCACCCTGGCTGACAAGGAGAACACGCCCCCGGCCCTTAGCAGCACCCGCGTCCTGGACAGTAAGGCTGCGAGGAGAATCTTCCAGGACTCCACCGAGCTGGAAAGTAAAGTGTCTATCTACTAAGTCCAGCGTTGAGGATGAGCCGTTACTGAGAGAAAATCCCCGCTGCTTCGTTGTCTTTCCCATCCAGTACCACGATATCTGGCAGATGTACAAGAAAGCTGAGGCCTCCTTTTGGACTGCTGAGGAGGTGGACCTTTCCAAGGATATTCAGCATTGGGAAGCCCTGAAACCCGACGAGAGACATTTTATATCTCATGTTCTGGCTTTCTTTGCAGCGAGTGACGGCATAGTCAA
>NW_022196904.1:39214965-39215209 GCF_008632895.1 Mastomys coucha
AATGCTACAATGGTACTGTACGTTCTTACATTTGCCTAAATTGTCACATGATTTTAATTTTTTTTTTTTAAGACAGGGTCTTAACTATGTAACTCTGGTTAGGCCTGGAACTTGCTATGTAGAGCAGGTTAGCCTCAAACTTGCCTATGTCTCTCAAATACTGGGATTTTTTTTTCCTTTTTTTTTGTTCTTTTTGAGACAGGGTTTCTCTGTGTAGCTGCCTCCTGAGTGCTGGGATCAAAAG
>NW_022196904.1:39215219-39215561 GCF_008632895.1 Mastomys coucha
TTTCCAATGAGCTTATTAGCAGAGATGAGGGTTTACACTGACTTTGCCTGCCTGATGTTCAAGCACCTGGTGTACAAGCCATCGGAGCAGAGAGTAAAAGAGATAATCACCAACGCGGTTAGGATAGAGCAGGAGTTCCTCACGGAGGCCTTGCCTGTGAAGCTCATCGGGATGAATTTCACTTTGATGAAGCAGTATATTGAATTTGTGGCCGACAGGCTTATGCTGGAGCTGGGTTTTAACAAGATTTTCAGAGTAGAAAATCCGTTTGACCTCATGGAAAATATTTCACTAGAAGGAAAGACAAACTTCTTTGAGAAGCGTGTAGGCGAGTATCAGAGG
>NW_022196904.1:39216861-39224334 GCF_008632895.1 Mastomys coucha
AGTTTGAAGCCAGTGGTGGGTACATATGTGTGACTCTTAAAAACCAAAACAGCAAAGCAAGAGTTCCCTGAGGTAATTAATTCCCAATGTAGCTTCCACATTAACTGGTATTATATATTAGCTGATAACCCTGGTCAGTTTTCTTCATTGTATAAGTGTTTCTGTAATATGAAAACCCATTGTACCTTTTAAATTATTGTTAAAATTAATAAACTTCAAGTCTCAGAAAAAAAAAAAGATAGAAGAGTGAGTATCACTGCAAATTTGCAGGATACAACTAGATCCTCATTTCAAATTATATCCCCTTTCCTGGTTTCCCCTCCGGAAAAAACCCTATTCCCTCCCTCATTGGCCTGCTCACCAACCCACCCTCTTCTACTTCCTGGCCCTGGCATTCCCCTAAACTGTGGCATAGAGCCTTCAGTGGACCAAGGGCCTCTCTTCCCATTGATGACTGACTAGGCCATCCTCTGCTACATATGCAGTTGGAGCCATGAGTCCCACCATGTGTACTCTTTGGTTGGTGGTTTAGTCCCTCGGAGCTCTGAAGTTACTGGTTAGTTCATATTGTTGTTGCTCCTATGGGGCTGCCAGAGACTGCCCCACCTGGGAATCCTTTCCATATACAATCCCTAAACCCAGACACTATTGTGGATGCCAGCAAGTGCTGGCTGACAGGAACTTGATATACCTGTCTCCTGAGAGGCTCTGACAGTGCCCAACTAATACAGAAGTGGAGGCTCACAGTCATCCATTCAACTTTTCAGTTTTATATGGTCATGTTTGTAAAATGTTCATCTCAGAGCCTGAGCAGTTTGTGTTCTGGTCAGTAAAATTTCCACTGTTTTGATGTGTCCTAGTTTCTTCTTCACTTTTTCTCTTAATAGATTCAGTGTATCTGTTTTTATGCAGAGGCCTTTGATCCACTTGAACCTGAGCTTTTTACAAGGAGGCAAAAATGGATCAATTTGCATTCTTCTACATGCTGTATAACAGTTGAACCTGCACCATTTGTTGAAAATGCTGTCTTTTTTCCACTGGATATTTTGACTTCTTTGTCAAAGTGCTAATATGCATAGGTGTGTGGGTTTATTTCGGGCTCTTCAATTTTATTCAATTGATTTTTCTGTCTCTGTAACAATACCATGCAGTTTTTATGCCTGTGGCTCTAAAGTAGAGTTTGAGATCAGGCATAGTGCTTCTACTAGAAGTTTTTTTTTTTCTTGTTGAGAATGTTTTTTATTATCCTGGTTTTTTTGTTATTCCTGATGAAACTGAGAATTGCTCTTTCATTCTATGTGAGGAATTGAGTTGGAATTTTTATGAGAATTGCATTGAATCTGTAAAAATATGGCCAGCTTTACTATGTTAATCCCATGGATATATGAGCATGGGAAATAGATTTTTTCTTTCATTTTTCTTTTTCATATTGGATATTTTCTTTTATTACATTTCAAATGTTATCTCCTTTCCTAGTTTCCCTCCCTCCCAGAAATACCCTATCAAATCCTCCCTCCCCCATTTTTATGAGGGTGTTCCTCCACCCACCTACCACTCCTACCTCTCTACCCTCCATTCCCCTGTACTGGGCTATCTATCAAGCCTTCATAGGACCAAGGACCTCTCCTTGCATTGCTGCATGACAAGCCATCCTCTGCTACATATACAACTGGAGCCACGTGTACTCCTTTGTTGATGGCTTAGTCCCTGAGAGTTCTGAGGGGTCTGGTTGGTTGATAGTGTTGTTCTTCTCATGGGGTTGCAACCCCTTTCAACTCCTTCAGTCCCTTCTTACGTTCTCTATTAGCAACGCTGAGCTCAGTCCAATGGTTGAATGCTAACATCCCCCTCTATATTTGCAATGCTCTGGCAGGGCTTCTCAGGAGACAGCAGAATCAAGCTACTTAAAGCATGCACTTATTGACATCCAAAATAGTGTCTGAGTTTGGTAACTATATATGGGATGAATCCCCAGGTGGGACAGTCTCTGGGTGGCCTTTACTTTAGTCTCTGCTCTACACTTTATTTCCATATTTGCTTCTGTGAGTATTTTCTTCTCCTTCTATGAAGGACCAAAGTACCCACCTTTTGGTCTTCCTTCTTATTGAGCTTCATGTTGTCTGTGAATTGTATCCTGGTTATTTGGAGCTTTTGGGCTAGTATCCACTTATCAGTTAGTGCATACCATGTGTTTTCTTTTATGATTGGTTTACCTCACTCAGGATGATATTTTCTAGTTCTATCAATTTGCCCAAGAATTTAATGAATTCATCATTTTTAATAGATGAATAGTACTCCATTGTATAAGTGTACCACATTTTCTGTATCTATTCCTCTGTTGAAGGACATCTGAGTTCTTTCCAGCTCTTTGCTATTAGAAATAAGGCTGGTATTAACATAGTAGAACATATGTTCTTATTATATGTTATAGGATCTTCTGGGTATATGCCCAGAAGTAGTATAGCTGGGTGGTCAGGTATATTATGTCCAGTTTTCTGAGGAACCACCAAAATGATTCTTAGAGTGTTTGTACCAGCTTACATTCCCACCAGCAGTGTATGAGTGTCCCTCTTTCTCTTCATCCATGCCAGTATGAAATCTTATTTATATATGGAATGTGTTTTAAAGAGTTAATATGTGGAAAGAGACTATATACTACATTGGTGGTTACTAAATCTTCAGGAAAAATTACAAAAAAGTAAAAAATGCAAAGTATATATAAGATGAGGTTATAATAATTTACAACACACGCTTTCTATGTGATAATATGTATTACATTCAGGAGTTTTCCCTAAAGAAGTAGCTTTTGTTAAACATAGAAAAAACATTGGATGATATTCTCTTTTAATTTGCACTTTCAATTTTATATTGAGGCACAAGTATAAACAGTACTGGCTTCCAAGGCAGAATTAAGAATGGAGGAACAGTGAGAATTCACAGAAAGAAGGAAGTATTTTACTTCTCGATTGGATTTGGAGGTAAATAGTTACATTTATTCAAGCAAAATATCTGAACTATGAATTTATTTAATCTGTACATATTCATTTTTAGTGTCACATTAAATTATTAAATACATCAGCATTTTAGAATAAAACATTTTTTAGAAAGCATCATCTCACTCATGATGTTTTCTAGGTTTTTCTGTAAATCTTCTGATTTCATTTTCCTTACAGCTGAATGGTATTCTATTGTGTATATACCACATGTTCATTTTCCAGTCATCAGTTGAAGACATTTGGATTGTTCCCACTTCCCTGCTACTGTGAAAAAGGAGGCAATGATCAGTAGTGAAGAAGTATCTGTGGAGTAGAATGTTCAGTTCTTTGGTCATATGGCAGTGAGTAGTAGAGCTGAGTCATAGGACAGATACAGTTTTAGTCCTTTGAAGATTCTCCATCCTGTTTATTGGAGTGGCTACCTACCAAGAGTGAAGGTGGGATTGGTTTTCTCCAAAACCTTGACAGAATTTGTTTTCAGTTGTTTTATTGATTTTAGGCAACATGAATTGTCAAAGTTGTTTTAGGTTGCATTTTTCCAATTGCTAAGCATGATAAATTACTTTTCAGATTTTATTAGCATTTTTTATTTATTCTCCTAAGAACACCCTGTTTTTGTCCCAGGCCCATTTTTCAAATGGTAATTTGGTTCTTTGCTCTTTGCTTTTGGAATTCTTCATTTATTCTGAATACTAATCTCTGTCCGATGTATGACTGGCAGCGATTATCTCCCATTCTGTTTGTTTCTTCTTCACTTGGCTGATTATTTTTTAGCTGTGAGGAAGTGTTTTGGTTTAATGAAGACCCACTTATTAATTGCTTGCTTCAATGTTTTTGTAAATGGAGCTCTATCCAGAACGACAAATGTCACATGGCCTCACTTATCTGTAGTTCCCAGTTCTAAATCCTCAGTTGTACATAGGCAACATATAATAAAACCAGAAAATATAAAGGAAGCATATGTTGGGGGCTTGGGATAGAGTATCAGGATATAGATAATATGAAGTGGGAAATAGAATAATATATATTATACATGCATATACACATATCTTCATATACACACATCTTAAGGAAAGTTAAGCCACTTGGGCTGACAATAATCCCACAAGAAGTAGTCTAAGGCATGAGAACTCTCTGTATGAATGATTAGCCTGAGCACTCCATGCATCTACCAAAGCAATATGGATTATAGATATAACTCTTGGTTGAAGGTGGACCCCATTGATGAAGACATCTCACATTTAAGAGAAAAGACTTATATGACTTGATCTGACCTCTTTCTTGCTGTCTGGCTTCCATGGTTCCAGAAAATAGTATGCAAGCTGTCAAAGGGAGGAAGCAGCAAAACCATCTTACCAAGCTTCAATACCCATTAGTCATGACAATTACCAGAATGGCAATATATTCATAAAGATATAAAGAGTGTTACATGTCAGTGGCAACTACATTCTAAGACTTATTCTTATACCATAGTTAAGTATAGCTACCAATTCTCATTAAAGAAGCTTCACTTTATAGGTAATGGAGAGCATCACATGAAACTAAAACTGGACACAATACAGCCATCAATTGAGTGTGGGTATCCCAGCAAAGTTAGCATAACTTTATCATGGCTCCTGTATCTATGACTCAAGGAACATCATGGAAGAGGCAGCAGAAAGATTGTAAGAGCCAGGATACCAGGAAGTCAGTTGTGAAACTGTCTGTCCTAAGAACGGCTATGTAAACAAGATGGGGACAATGGCAATATCAATAGAAATGTCATTGTGAAAGGAGAAAATTTTTACAATGTCTTTACCCTAGACAAAGAACTACAGGTAACCAATGACTACTAGGAAAAGTAGAATTAACCTATACCAGGGGTAAGCTCACTTATTGGTTGTCAAATACAGAATGGTCAACCTTGAAATATACACAAAGAACAAAAATAGACTCAACAAGTGTCTTTACATATTATATATATATATATATATACATGTAGTATATATATGTGTGTGTATAACACTAATAATCAAAATGAAGGACTTATTTGTTTAGGAGTGGAGACACAGTAAGGGCTTAAGGGATGGTAGCTGGGAAGGGCTAGAGGGAGGAAAAGGAAAGGAGACAGTGATGTTATTCTATTTCAAACAAAAAAATTCACAAAGAAAATATATAAACATGCATAATTTAACTTATAGAAGCTACACACTCCTGGGAATAATGCACATTGAAGGAAGTTAAGGTCCAAGAGAAAATAAGTTCAATGACACTCAGTAAAATTTTTTTTCATGAGTGCTCAGACAGTCATAGAAAGAGAATCAGGATAAAAACAAGGCAGAAGAGGGCAGACATGACCACTGAATATTAACCAAGGCGCTGTGAAAGAGAGAACCTGGAGAAAGTCTCCCCCTGCCTTTGAGTGTGCTTGGATGTTGGTGTATAAGGCCTGTCCTTGTTCATTCAGTGTTTGAAAATTGCAGATATTTTAAGGTGATGCATATATTGGGTGAATGGAGATTTACAATAGAGAGTCTTAAAGATGCTTATTTTTTTCTAAGTAATTTACATGAGAAACATTTTAAAATTATGCACATATTCTAAAGTATAAGGATATTGAAGGAATTGGAATTATGAAAGTTATCATTAATTTCTTGTAATACTTAAAGAACAACCTTTAGCTCTCTGATGACTTTCTAAGGCAGGACCAGCCAGGAAGCATAGGCCACAGAAGCTACAGGGGGCTTGGTGAAGGGTCTTTTCTACTTCTATCTACAACCAGAAAGTGCACCTGTTCCAAGCTCCCTGTGCACCATTCTATCAAGCAGAGAGCTCTTCTCCAGGGAGTACTCTGTGGGACTCATGTGATATCTCCTTTTTTCTCTCTGGTGATTCTCAAGGCCGGACCAGCCAGGAAGCATAGGCCACAGAAGTTGGAGAGCAGCTGGGGCAGGGTTCTTCATTCATAGATATACACCCAGGAAGGACAGCTGATCCACAGCCCTCTGTGCACAGGTCTTACTAGGGGAGAGCTTATCTCCCAGAAGTGCTGACACAGGCTTACAGAACCACAGGAGGAACAAGCTCCAGCCAGAGAGAGCAAGAACATCTAACACCTGAGATGAACAGATGGCGAAAGGCAAGCACAAGAATCTTACAGAAACCAAGACCACTCAGCATTATCAGAACCCATTATTCCCACCATAGCAAGTTCTGGATACCCCAACACACTGGACAAGTAAGATTTGGATCTAAAATCATATCACATGATGCTGATAGAGGAATTTAAGAAGGACATAAATAACTACCTCAAAGACATACAGGAAGGCACAGGTAAACAGGTACACAGCCTTAAAGAGGAAACACAAAAATCCCTTAAGAATTAAAGGAGAACAGGATTAAACAAGTAGAAGCCCTTAAAGAGGAAACAAAAAAATCCCTTAAAGAATTACAGGAAACCACAACCAAATTGATGAAGGAACTGAAAAAAACCATACAGGACCTAAAAATGGAAGTAGAAACAATTAAGAAATCACAAAGAGAGACAACTCTAGAGATAAAAAACCTAGGTAAGAAGTCAGGATCCATAGATGTAAGCATCACCAACAGAATACAAGAAATAGAACAGAGAATCTCATATGCAGAAGAAAAACACAAACTGCAAAAATATCCTAATCTAAAACATATAGGAAATCTAGGACACAATGAGAAGACCTAACCTAATAATAGGTATAGAAGAGAGTGAAGACCTTCAGCTTAAATGGGCAGTAAATACCTTCAACAAAATTATAAAGAAAACTTCCCTAACCTAATATAAGAGATGCTCATGAACCTACAAGAAGCCTACAGAACTCCAAATAGACTGAACCAGAAAAGAAATTCCTCCAATTACATAATAATCATAACACCAAATGCATAAAACAAAGAAAGGACATTAAAAGCAGTGAGGGAAAAAGGTCAAGTAACATATAAGGGCAGACCTATCAGAATTACACCAGACTTCTTGCCAGAGACTATGAAAGTAAGAAGATCCTGGGCAGATGTCATACAGACCCTACAAGAACACAAATGCCAGCCCAGACTACTATACCCAGCAAAACTCTCAATTACCATAGACGGAGAAACCAAGGTATTCTATGACAAAACCAAATTTACACATTATCTTTCCACAAATCCAGCCCTACATAGGATAAAAAATGGAAAACTCCAACACAAGGAGGGAACCTACATCCTACAAAAAGCAAGAAAGCAATCTTTTAAGAAAACTAAAAGAAGATAGCCACATGAACAGAATACCAACTCTAACAACAAAAATAACAGGAAGCAACAATTATTTTTCCTTAATATCTATTAATATCAATGGACTCAATTTCCCACTAAAAAGGCATAGACTGTCAGAGTGGGTACATTAAAACAACCCAACATTTTGTTGCATATAGGAAACCCACCTCAGTGACAAGGACAGATGCTGCCTCAGATTAAACGGCTAGAAAACAAT
>NW_022196904.1:39224392-39231892 GCF_008632895.1 Mastomys coucha
TTCCAAGCAAATGGTCCCAAGAAACAAGCTGGAGTAGCCATTCTAATATTGAATAAAATTGACTTTTAACCTAAAGTAATCAAAAAAGGTAAGGAGGGGCACTCCATACTCATTAAAGGTAAAATCTGCCAAGATGAACTCTCAATTCTGAACCTCTACATTCTACATGCTAGGGAATCTACATTCAAAAAAAAAAAAAAACTTTACAAAGCTTAAAGCAGACGTTGTACCTCACACAATAATAGTGGGAGACTTAAACACCCCATTCTCTGCAATGGACAGATCATGGAAACAGAAACTAAACAAAGACACAGTGAGACTAATGGAAGTTGTGAAACAAATGGATTTAACAGAGATCTACAGAACACTTTACCCTAAAACAAAAGGATATACCTTCTTCTCAAAACCTCATGGTACCTTCTCCAAAACTGACCATATAATCAATCACAAAACAAGCTTCAACAGGTACAAGAAGTTTGAAATAATTTCTTGCATCCTATAAGATCACCATGGACTAAGGCTGCTCTTCAATATCAACATAAACAATAGAAACCCCACATACACGTAGAAGCTCAACACCACTCTACTCAATGATAATATGGTCAAAGAAGAAATAAAGAAAGGAATTAAAAACATTTTAGACTTTAATGAAATTGAAGGCACAACATACCCAAATTTATGAGACACAAAGAAAGCAGTCTGAAGAGGAAAACCCATAGCTAAGAGTGCCTCCAAAAAAAACTAGAGAGAGCATACACTAGCAATTTGACAGCTCATCTGAAAGCTCTAGAACAAAAGCAAGCAAATTCATCCAAGAGGAGTTAAATGGCAGGAAATGATCAAACTCAAGACTGAAATCAACCAAGTGGAAACAAGAACTATACACAGAATCAACCAAACCAGGAGCTTCTTATTTGAGAAAATCAACAAAATATATTAACCTTCAGCCAGACTAACTAGAGAACACAGAGACAGTATCCTAATTAACAAAATCAGAAATGAAAAGGGAGACATGACAAGAGAAACTGAGGAAAACAAAAAAATAATGAGATCCTACTACAAAAGCCTATACTCAATAAAACTGGAAATCCTAGATGAAATGGATAATTTTCTAGACAGACACCAGGTACCAAAGTTAAATCAAGATCAGATAAACCATCTATACAGTCCCATATCCACTAAAGAAACAGAAACAGTCATTACTAGTCTCTCAAACAAAAGAAGCCCAGGACCAGATGGGTTTAGTTTATGAGTTTTATGACCTTCAAAGAAGATGTAATACCAATGCTCCTCAAACTATTCTACAAAATAGAAACAGAAGGTACTCTACCCAATTCATACTATGAAGACACAAATACACTTATACTTAAACCACACAAAGACCTAATGAAGAAATAAAACTTAAGAACAATTTCCCTTATGAATATCAATGCAAAAATACTCAATAAAATTCTTGCAAACAAAATCTAAGAACACTTCAAAATGATCATCTATCATGATCAAGTAGGCTTCATCCCATGGATGCAGGGTTGGTTCAATATGCGAAAATCCATCAACCTAATCCACTATATAAACAAACTCAAAGAAAAAACATATGATCATCTCACTAAATGTTGAGAAAGAATTTGACAAAATTCAACACTCATTCATGATAAAAGTCTTAGAAAGGTTAGGAATTCAAGGCCCATACTTAAGCATATTAAAAGTAATATACAGCAAACCAGTAGCCAACATCAATCTAAATGAAGAGAAACTTGAAAGAATCCCCCTAAAATCAGGGACTAAACAAGGCTTTCACCTTCTCCCTACCTATTCAAAATTTTACTTGAAAGTCCTAGCCAGAGTATTTAGACAACAAAAGGAGATCAAAAGGATACAACTTGGACAGGAAGAAGTCAAATTATCATTATTTTTCTAAAGATATGATAGTATACTTAAATGACCCCAAAAATTCTAACAAAGAACTCCTAAACCTGATGAACAACTTCAGCAAAGTAACTGGATATAAAATTAACTCAAGCAAATCAGAGACCTTCCTCTACACAAAGGATAAACAGGCTGAGAAAGAAGTTAGGTAAACAACACCCTTCACAATAGTCACAAATAATATAAAATACCTTGGTGTGACTCTAACTAAGCAAGTGAAAGATCTTTATGACAAGAACTTCAAGTCTCTGAAGACAGAAACTGAAGAAGGTCTCAGAAGATGGAAAGAAAGATCTCCCATGCTCATGGATTGGCAGGATTAGTATAGTAAAAATGGCCATCTTGCCGAAAGCAATCCTTAGATTCAATGCATTCCCCAACAAAATTCCATCTCAATTCTTCACAGAATTGGAAAGAGCAATTTGCTAGTTCATCTGGAACAAAAAAAAACTTAGGATAGTGAAAACTATTCTCAACAATAAAAGAACTTCTGGTGAAATCACCATCCCTTACTTTAAGCTGTGCTACAGAGCAATTGTGATAAAAACTTCATGGTGTTGGTACAGTGATAAGCAGGTGGATTAAGGAAATATAATTGAAGACCAAGAAACGAACCCACAAACCTATGGTCACTTGATCTTTGACAAAGGAGCTAAAACCATCTGGTAGAAAAATAGAGCATTTTCACCAAATGGTGAGGGCTCAACTGGTTGTTAGCATGTAGAAGAATGCAAATAGAACCATTCCTATCTCCATGTACAAAGATCAAGTGCAAGTGGATCAAGGATCTCCACATAAAACCTGAAACTAATAGAAAAACACTGAAACTAATAGAAAAGAAAGTGGGGAATAACCTTGAGCAGATTGGCAATGGTAAAAATTTCCTGAACAGAACACCAATAGCTTATGCTCTAAAATCAAGAATTGACCAATTGGAGCTCAAAATTGCAAAGCTTCTATAAGGCAAAGGACACTGTCAATAGGACAAAAAGGCAATCAACAGATTGGGAAAAGGTGTTTGCCAATCCTATATGCCCACATAAGTCAGCTTTATGCTACTTCAGTCAGTTTCTCCCAATTTCTATAAAATGACCATTTTCTCTACCAATTAGAAAAGATTGTCAAAATTGCCTACATAGATAATGACAACATTGACTCTCAGAGAATCTATGTTTGATTAAGGACTCACTCAACTATTATACTAGATGGTTTCCAGTTTCCCAGACCTTTGTGAAGGACCCCTCTCTCCACTCACTTCCTCAGGAGTGTCCTGCATGGCTCTCTGCAGAAGTAGCTTCAGACTCTGCCATTGAAACCTGCAGTGCCTAATGGAGTCAACAAGGAATTAAATGATGGGATTGGCACAGCTGTTAACACAGGACAGGAATATCATCACTTCATGAACATTGTAAGAATAAATTCTTTGAAACTCCTCAATCTTTTGCAAGAGGAACGTGCAAATCCCAAAGGGCAGACCAAAAAATATGAAGACCACCACTGTGAGAGCAATGGTTATATACAACCTGGTCACAGGAACCCTGTGTCATCCACAGATGATCTTTACCAACAGGGACAGGGTAGACACCAAAGGAACCACAGTTAACACTATTATAAATGCAGTAGTGATAAAGAGAAATGCATTACAGGAATCATATTCAGAAATCCTTAAATTACAGCCACAGCCTAGCCATACCAAGAGGCTCAAAAAGAGACAGAAAGTCCAGAGCACAACACACATGATGGCAAATGTGTGTCTTGTTCGTTGTCAGTGATACCAGATGGGACATATAACAGATAGGAAGCGCTCAACATTGATGGCTGCAATCATACACAAACCTGCTAGGTAAGCAAACATAAATACAAAGAAGAGCAAATAAATGTATCTAAATGAAGAATGCAATGCAGGGAATGCACAATCTGAATGCAAAGTTGCATGAATTCAGCACCAGCCAGGTTGAGGACGTAGACTGAGAAGGCATTCCTATGGATGTGGAAGCCTAGAAGCCATAGCACTATGGCATTTCCTGCCAGGCCAACCACAGCAACCATGATAGTAAGAAAATTGACCATGTTGGAACTGGAGAAATTTTCAGTGTAGAAACTTTCTTTGACTTCTGTGTTGTTAATGTTCCAGGATGGGACAGTTGGATCCATGCTTAGGAATTTTCCACTGGTGTTCCTGCAAAGAAAGAGAGATATGAATCCATGATACACTCTGTGAGGACTCTGTGGCTATGTAGCAATATCTGGCATAGGTCCATAAGGAAGGGATAACAGGATCACAGAGATTAAGTAATTTACCAACCTTCCAAAAGTACTAGAAACTTCTTTTAAATCCAGGTTGTACTATTCAGTCTATCAGCAGACCAGTAGGATATGGGGTAGTTTATGGTCCCAGTACAGTTGATAAGCATTTTAGGCTATGTTAGGAAGAGACAGAACTCTGAAATAATGTTCTTTCTGTTCTAAGGCTAAGATTTCTTCTTGGGTGTAGGAAAATGGAAGCTGATGGCATAATCCATATCTTCCCTCAGTCACTGGAAGGTATCTATGAAACTGGCACAATAGTATATTGAATGAGACTTATGAAGGGAATGGTACTTGCTATGAAGACCCATAGGTGAAAATCCATGCTTCCTATGCTAGAAAGGTTGGATGCTCATTTAACATTTTGATAACTAGAAGGCAGAGAAGCCTTGAGAGGCAGTAAGCACATTTATGTTTGTTATTAGGCCACCAGTGTCCTGTTCTCTGCAGGGGTACAATGGAGAACTGTAACAAATAAGCCAGACTTTCAAGAGTGGCTGAAAAATTGGAATAAATGTTCTGGTTGTGACTTGTATCTACATACAAATGCACATGTCTCTGGCATGAGAAGTGTATGTTGTGCAGTAGAGAAAAACAGAGAGATCCTCCATTTGGGAATAGTATCCCAGTCCCTGAGAAGAGCTGTTAGATCTCTACATGTATGCACACAGTCTGGAAAAGGGAGCAGCAAACTGGAAGGTAGCATCATTTAGTGCTTTCTCCTCACTTTACTTACCCATACAAATATCCTTGATAGGCTTCACTTTCTCACCCATAAAGTCACGGAAACATTTGGAGAAAAGACAAACTACCATGGTATTACCCTTTTATTCCTATACTGACCAATGGTGCAGAATGAGGGCAGTTCCTGTGTTTGTAGTAGCTTAGTCTGAGCGGTATCCTGTATAGAGGGCTTTGCTTCACAGGATCCTTCTGGCTAACTTCTTATCCAAGACAAAAGACTTCAAGAAGGAGAAATCATTTGAGGATACTCAGATAGAGATCATGAAAAGCACCTATCTAGAAGACATTGCAAACTGATCTCACACAAGGGCTTTATGTGTTACCACCCAATAAACTCAATTGTGTTCACCAAGATCACCCCCATTGTGTTTTGGAGTCTCGGTCACCACATAGAACCACAAGATTTTCATTCAGTGAGTGATCTGGGCATCAACACCTTAAAATAGGCAGTGCGGTACTAGATAAACAGCGATGGGCTTGATGGTAATGACAACATCTCAATTATTTGCAAAGTTGTTTGCCAAAGGGCTGCTCTGCTTCATAAAGCAGAAGCAGGAAGCCAAAATAGGATCAACTCAGCCACAGCTCCCATTGAAGTTGGTTTTCCTTGTCTTTGCTAACCAATCTGAATTAGATAGCCCCACCCCCACCCTTGACCATAATAACTGTGTTATAGTGGTTTAGACTAAAGGCCATGTGAAAAAGTTGGTCTGGAACTGCCTCTCTTACTCTATGATCAGTTCCCTTACTTTATAACCAGCTAATGTGTTTTGTTCAAACTTTCTGATTCATACTCACATTGTTAACATCTCAATAGAGTAAAGATGCCACAGAAAAGCTGTGGGCTCAGCTCATATTAAAGAAAATGCAATGTTTCACAGAGTAGAGGGAGAAAGAGATTCATAGTCATGAGACCATAGGAAAAAATAAATGTTACCAAGGGACTAGAGGAATGGTAATAAGAATCAGTAAGTGTAAAACTCAAGAAAAGAAAAATTCTTAAGATTAATAGAATGCAGAGTCAATCTTCAATTCAACCAAAAACTCCCCAAATCACAGGAATCAGCACATGTATATCAATAGTAACCTTAAGTGTAAATGGTCTTAAATGACCATTGTAAAGACAAGAATGCTTGATAGGGTGACAAAAGACTATCCAACTTTATCTGTCAGAAACACATTTCACTGGCAAACACAAGCACATAACAAAAACAAAAGATGAAAACAGACAATGCAAATTAATGAAATATGAAAGAAAGACATGTAGGCTGCTTATGCTCATATTTAGCACAACAAATTTCAATAGAAAATTAGATGCTCTTAGGATATATAAATGCAATTGTTCTTCAAAAGTAATGTGTGTATCTGTTTGTGGCTAAGTTTGTGTATATCTACACACATTTTAAAGAATAAACACCAGTAAGTACTATGAAAGAATAAATCCAGATACATGATGGTGATTTAATACTTATATTTCATTAATATATTTTTTAAAGAATAATTTCACACAAAAACTTCAGAGATAATTCACACTACGGATGAAAGGGCTTCTGCATACTAGTTTTTAATAGCTCATTCAAGAACTCTGGAACATATATGCTTGTCAGCAACCTACAGAAAATTCTCCTCAAATGTCATATTTTATGTTATAAATCGTTCTTCGTAAACATAAGAGAAATTTCAATGCTTTATATAATGAGTTCACAATAACATAACATTAGAAGTGACAGACAAATGAATCAATAGGAAACATACAATGATATAAATATGGAACAATCAGTGGATCATTAAAAGATGACATGAAAGTAGACTGGTTGAGAGGAAGAAAAAGCCAGCAGGATTTTGTTAGGGCTTGAGAGGCGTTAACAGTGGGTGAATATGATCACAATGAATTGTGTAAATGTATGAAACTGAAAAGACTGATAATAACATAGATAAGTCTTATTCACAATGTCCTAGTCAGTGTTATTCCAAGATGCAAGGATAGATCATCACAGAAAAGGAAATAAATAAATGTAATAAAGACTATAAATATCAAAGGAAAATAGATAATTTCAAAAGATGTAGCAAATGAAGTCACAAAATTGAATGGTACCCAGGGTGATAATCTGTGAAGAAAATTAGACAGGATGGTCTAACATGGTAAAAGCAATATATCACAAAGAGATAGAGAAAAGCTATCTGAAATGGGACAATATAAAATTGCTTAACAAATATGGAACATGTATTTCCTCTTGATCTTCTGTATCCAACATTAGGCTTAAAATCTTTATAAAAACAATAAGTAAAGAGAAACAAAACAGTCTAAATATAAAATCTAGCAGATAAATATTTATCTTATCCTTTACTTA
This sequence comes from Mastomys coucha, assembly GCF_008632895.1. Classification (NCBI taxonomy): domain Eukaryota; kingdom Metazoa; phylum Chordata; class Mammalia; order Rodentia; family Muridae; genus Mastomys; species Mastomys coucha. The sequence goes on from NW_022196904.1 coordinate 39,231,721, forward strand.
CTAATCCATATAGTCTAGAAATGTATCAGTGTGTCAGTGAAGTTGGAAAATTTTTATATTCCCATGCTCTAGTTTTGTGAGACCCTGACATTTTTTATTCATGAATGGCTGCATATATGCAAATCTTGACAGCATTACATGATGGGCCATGTATAAATTAATAAGGCAAATG
>NW_022196904.1:39233580-39248023 GCF_008632895.1 Mastomys coucha
ACACACACACACACACACACACACACACACACACACGTATATAGAGCTTCAGAATCAATAACAGCCACCAAAATAGGAGACAGTCAGATGGAAAGACATCCTCCTCCAAGGGAGCAGAGACTCATGCTGGAGCTGTCTCCTCCATTAACCCTTAGAGTAACCACCTCCCTCACATAGAATAACTTGAGTAGACAGATGATGGAAGAACAAAAATTCTATGCCTGCTTACACAACTTCAGTTTGAGCATATGTTTGCATGGTGTGATGTGATCATCATCAAATGTGGAGCTCTAGAAGGACTAAGTCATTCTTTAATCACTTTCCTGATTTACCTCAACTCTGGGCATACTCTCCTTCAACAACCATTGTTATGATGCTGTCTCAGGCAGGATACATGTTTAGATGTACAAAAGGGTATTCTGGAAATCACAATACGAGATCCTTGGGTTTTCTTCTTCTATCTCACTTCAGATGTTTTTATCTTTGTTCTTCTCTGTTGTCTTCTGATTTTTAGAATGTACCAAAATCGTCATATGATGCAATGCTGGAGAGACCTTCAAGCCCTTTATAGATTGCTAGAGAAAACAAGGCTCTTAATTTCTCTCTTAACAAGTTATCTGAGTTTTAACTTGAAATGAATTTCACTTCACACTCTTTCGATGCCAATGATCAAAACATTACATAAAACTGAAGATTAATTAGAAATGCAGCAAAGTTGTGTCAGGAGAAGAGCAAGGCTCCTGCTCAACTTTGCATCTTCCCTACACTGACACTCTGATGTGGCCGAGAGTCCTTGCCCACAGCTTGCTGATGCCCCTATAGGACTGAGGAACATCAATGAGGAAGTTCTTGTGTTTGACATGATGCAGCTGCTAACCAATGCAGAATAACTTTCTTGGGAATGTGTTCTATCAGTCTGTACTTGAGTGACCATTTTTCTACTACAGCCAATAAGAACTATGCTTCCCTGCATGAACTTCAGTCTAGTGTCAAGTTGATCACTGTGGCTGAATCCTCTCTAACAGCAGCATTAGAAGAATAAGATGAAAGCAGGACAAAAACAACTGGTCGGGAGGATCTGATGACAGTTAAATCTGTAAACCTAGTGTTGGAAGAAAATTTCCCATGAGGAAGTGTACTCTTCCATCCTTCTCTCTGCCTCCTGACAACTTACAAAAGTGCTGCATCTGGGCCCTAAGATGGTTCCTTTCTCTAAATTTCCTGTTATTTGAGGCAGTAGGTGACATTTCAAGGACCATGGAAAGCAGAAGAAAAGAGCCCTAGCTTTTTCATTTTTCATCTCTCTCCCAGTCAATTGTGTATTGACAGCAGTAGAGCTTCTCTTAACATGCAATTATCCCCCTACAACAACATAGTTATAACTCTATTACCCCCTCTTTCTCTCTCCCATTCTATAGTAAAATGATGTGTACTGATTTTTGAAGCCAAGGAGTGTACAACTTGCTCTACTGTGGGGAGCCTCAGCTGCCACCCTATATATATATATATATATATATTGAATATATATATATTGAACACCTGGTCTCCGGCCAGAGCAGAGAGCATTGAGATAAACAAGCCTTAGTTGGAAAAGCTGTGTGCCTCTAGCTTGTGATGCAAGCTGGCATGATTTTCCTGCAGCCTATTATGTTTTGCCACGTAGCTGATGCTGATTGGGACCAGGGAAAGTATTTAACGCACAAGGGCTGGGGGCTGGTATAATAGAATAATAGTGAGTAAGTATGTATAGATAGGAGTAAGTATATAGATATAGAAGTAAGATGTATGTAAGAATAGGAGTAAGTAAGATGTAAGAATAGAAGTAAGATGTAAGGGTAGAAGTAAAATGTAAGGATAGAAGTAAGATGTAAGTAATAGAAGTAAGATGTATGTAAGAATAGGAGTAAGTAAGATGTAGGAAATAATAGTAAGTAAGAAGAAAGTAGAAAGATGTAACTAGTAAGATGTAAAGGAGAGAGAATAGGTAATTAGGAGTAAGTATGTAGGGAATAGAAGTAAGTAGACATAGAAGTAAGAGAAGAAGTAAAAATGAAGGTTCCTGATTCAACTGCATGGAGAAGAGCTCATGTTTGCCTTCTTATTTCCGCTGGATGGAAAGGCGGCCGACACTCTACTGCTTTGCTTTGTCAGAGTCCCGATGCATGTCCTCTGTCCCTAGGACTCATGGTTTTTGTAAATAAACACTACTTCTGGAATTTTTTCAGTTACTCATATTCTAGCCATCAGTTTCCTTCAAGAGGCAATGTACACACATGGTGGATCAGTTTTGGAAATCAATAAACAATGCTCCTGTTTACAGGCTTCTGCCCTGGGAAACGAACTATGCTTATTACCTTCCTCCTTAAAGGACTTCCAGGAACAAATATGTTTGATTTGAGGGAAAGAAAGAAAAGTGTTTAAGCCAGGCCACCTCTCTTTAAAGGGAAGCTTCTGTCTCATGCCTTCTCAGGAGGAAGGCCTAGACCATGCATGTTGCATAGCAACAGAGAGATGTGAACTCAGCCTGACAGTACCTCTGAACATTCTTCGGATATATCTTTACTTTTCTTGCAGTTTTTGGACTAGAGGTGGAGAGCAGACAAGGCAAAGGACCCTACCACAGATGGATTCTAGACTCTGCTTCCTTGCTCTGGATTTGGGATTTGCCTTCCGGAGCAGAGTGAAATTTTCTGACCCAGGTGAGGCTTATAAAAACTGATAAAACCATGTGATTTCCAGTAGGAATACTGGGAACAAGTCACACACCAGAGACCTTTCCAGATGCCCACTAAGATGTTTTTTGGCCTGTGTCCCATTTCCACTCATAGATCAGCCTCTCCCACTCCATCTACTTAGGCCTTCCTATCTCCAAATAATTACTCTTTCCTCCTTTAAGGACCAACTCCCATCAATAGGTAGAATCACTGGGCAGGGTCCGTTAGGTGTGTGTGTGACTGTATAACTGAACCGTAAGAGTATCATGGTTCACAAATGGGCCTCCCCATCCCATCCTAACTGGTCCACCTCCCTGTAAGTAATTTTTCTCTCCATTATGGGCCCCAGTATAGCACCAGTGAGCAGTGTTAGCTTGGGGCGTGTGACTATATTACTAAAGCAGAAGCAGGCCAAGAGGCCTTGCTGGGGTCTGCATTATGTAGGCAGTGACACTGTTGATACTGCTCCTTCCACAGCAGTGTGGCACTCAGTGTGGTTTTCTTTCCAATGACATTTCGGTTGAAAGTTCCCTTGAATCCTCTGCAGATATCCTAAGTTCCAGCTTTCCCCCATCTACACATGTCTGTTACTAGTGGAAAGCCTGCATATGTCTTATGCTTACATGCCAATTTATAAATTAAGACAAACCGTGTTTATTCTTGTTTATGATTAACTTTCTGTTTTTCAAAGATTGGGATATGAGCCTGTAACCTTTACTATAAATGGCTCTGTACAGCCTGTTCTAGGAATGGTAATCATGTCTGTATGGAACCTTGAAGTCAGTTTAAGACCTCCAAAACCCCCGTTCTTAGCTCAAAAGAGATTTTCTTCAGAGTGACAGAGATTAGAAAGTAGTGACAAAGATAGGCAATAGAGGAACGTGGAGTAGCGGAAGGAAACAAATGTGAGGAGAGAAAAGTGGAGAGAGGTAAAGGGTATTGTCTTGGTTGACAAAGGACCACCTCTGGATAGAAAAGAAGCAGACATGGCCGACAGGAAAACAGTATTGTATGAAGGAGCAAGGGAAAACCCCTTGTTAGGAAGAGGAGTTTAATTTTAATTAGAAATGTTAGTTAGGTGAATCAAATGAGGCTTTTGATTACTGGACACAGAGAGTTTGATAGGTGGACCTTCAGAGTTGCCTCAGAAAGAGGAAATGTCCAAATAATTGAATATACCTTGGGCATTAGCTTTAGTAATGTATAATAAAGATTTTTAGCAAGGCAGAAGGAATGTGGAAGAAGGGCAAGGCCTGTCAGAGCCATGCTTAAATAGGCTAGATTCTCTTCATTACCTTTGTTTTAATATTTTTTTATAACCATCATGCTTCACTAACTTTGTTTTAAGAGGTTCTGTGACCAACTATGACTACCTTGTTATGGCTACCTATTTTGATTACTTTTTTATTTACAAGGATGGGTGAGCAGGGTGGGGCTGTGGGAACAGGGCAGGGTACCTAACACCAAAGACTTTAGAAAAAAACATGTAGAAGCCTATTAATGTACTTACTTTCTAAAATATATAGAAACACATTTGTGAATAGAGTTACTCTACAATAGAGGAGATGATGTCTCCTCCAGCCAACATAGGCTATCAAATTAGATGCCCAGTGTCTTTTGAAGTTGTTGGCCACTGTGGTTCTATAGGCTCCCAGCCTCCAAACACTGCAGGCTAATGCTCTTGATCATTCTCTTGCACATGATGCTAAGATCCTACTGATGAAGATAGCTCATACTTGAGCCATAGAGTATGGAGAAATCAAGTTTTTTTTTTTCTACTGGTACATTTTCACATTACTTTTTCACACACACACACACACACACACACACACACAATGTTTTCTTTTTTATTTCTTCCTATTCTTTTTTTTGTCAAGTTTATTTATTATTTTGAATTTTTTATTATATATTTTTTATTAGATATTTTCTTTATTTACATGTCATATTATATCTTCTTTCCCAGTTTCCCCTCCAAAAAAAGAAAAAATAAAATAAAAATAAAAAGCCAAAATAAAACAAATCACTGTTCCCTCGTCCGTACTCTTGCTCAACACCAGATCCTCTCCTGCTTACTGGCCCTGGCATTCCCCTACACTGGGGCATAGAACCTTCACAGTGCCAAGGGCCTCTCCTCCCATTGATGACCAACTTGGCCATCCCCTGCTACATATGCTGCTGGAGCTATTAGTCCCACCACGTGTACTCTTTGGTTGGTAGTTTAGTCCTTGGGAGCTCTGAGGGTTCTAGCTAGTTCATATTGTTGTTCGTCCTAAGGGGTTGCAAACCCTTCTGCTCCTTGGGTCCTATCTCTAGCTCCTTCACTGGTGACCCTGTACTCAGTCCAATGGATGGCTGTGAGCCTCTACATCTGTATTAGTCAGGTACTGTCAGAGCCTCTCAGGAGAAAGCTATATCAGGTTCTCAGCCAGCACTTGCTGGCATCCCCATAGTGTCTGGATTTGATGATTGAATATGGGAAGGATTCCCAGGTGGAACAGTTTCTGGATTGTACTTCCTTCAGTCTCTGCAACTCCATTCATCAGTATTTCATTCCCCCTTTTAAGAAAGAATGAAGTATCCACACTTTGGTCTTCCTTCTTCTTGAGTTTCTTGTTGTTTGTGGATTGTACTTTGTGTACTCCGAACTTCTGGGCTAATATCCACTTATCAGAGAGGACATACCATGTGTGTTCTTTTTTGATTGGGTTGCCTCATTCAGGATGATATTCTTCAAATCTGTCCATTTCCCTAAGAATTTCATAAATTCTTCATTTTTAATAGCTGAGTAGTACTCCCTTGTGTAGATAGATGTACCACATTTTCTGTATCCATTCCTCTGTTGAAGGACATCTGGGTTGTTTCCATACTGCAAGCTGGTAGAAATCAGTTTGGTAGTTCCTTCTTAAATTGGACATAGTACTACCAGAGAACTCAGCTATGCAACTCTTTGGCATATATCCAGAAAATGTTCCAACATGTAGTAACGACACATGCTCCACTGTGACCACAAGCCCCCCTTTTTCAATTAGATGTTTTCTTAATTTACATGTCATACAATATCTCCTTTCCCATGTTACCCTCCAAAAAATAAAATAAAATAACAAAAACAAATACAAACCCCTGTTCCCTCCTCCTTCCCCCTACTCACCACCCCAGTCTCTCCTGCTTACTGGCACTGGCATTCCCCTACACTGGGGCATAGAATCTTCATACAGCCAAGGGCCTCTCCTCCCATTGATGACCAACTTGGCCATTCTCTGCTATACATATGCTGCTGGAGCCATTAGTCCCACCATGTGTACTCTTTGGTTGGTGGTTTGGTCCCTGGGAGCTCTGAGGGTACTAGTTAGTTCATAGTGTTGTTCTTCCTAAGGTGCTGCAAACCCTTCAGCTCCTCGGGTCCTTTCTCTAGCTCCTTCATTGGGGACCCAGTCCAATGGATGGCTGTCAGTCTCTACTTCTGTATTAGTCGAGTACTGTCAGAGACTCTCAGAAGATAGCTATATCAGGCTCCTCTCATCCAGCACTTGCCAGCATCCACAATAGTGTCTGGATTTGACGATTGAATATGGGAAGGATTCCCAGATGGTACAGTCTCTGGATTGTCCTTCCTTCAGTCTCTGCACCATAGTTAGGCTCTACAACTCCTTCCATGGGTATTTTGTTTCCCCTTTTAAGAAGGAATGAAATATCCATACTTTGGTCTTCCTGTTTCTTGAGTTTCTTGTAATTTGTGGATTGTACTTTGTGTATTTTGACCTTCCCACAAGCCCTTTTAAAAAGCTGGTCTGAAATTGCTTTTTACCCAATCTTTCTGTTTTACAGTGAGCTGAATTGTTTTGGTGGATCTGATCTTTTTAACATGTGTTTGCATTATTAAGATTCCCGTGGAAGAAAGATGCCTCCAATTATGTATGAGAAAGAAATTCAAATTCATGAGGCTTTGAGAAAGACTAAATCTAATGAGAGTAGAGTAATGGGATTAGGAGGTAATCAACCATTTCCAAATCAAAGACTCAGTGCACTTTTAAGAAGAATAAAGTACAAGGGCAGAGTTAGTATTCAAATCAACTAGAGAACCATCCAAAGTATAGGATTAGCACACATATCTCAATAGTATTCTTAAATGGAAATTGTGCTAACTGCTTGATTGTGTGACAAAGTTCTCTTCCTTTTGACTGTATTCATGAAACACATTTCCAATGAGAAAGACTTATAAAAAATCAAAAAGGAGATAAAAATAATATTCCAAATGAATGGAATATGAAAGAAAGATAGATTGTGTGTACTCTTACTTGGCACAACAGATTAAAAAATAGAAGTAATAATAATGCTTACATACTACTCAGTGGATTAGTAATAGGATTCATTAATAGTAGCATGTGTGTGTGTGTGTGTGTGTGTGTGTGTGTGTACGTGTTTATGTGTGCATATGCCAAGAAAATCAATTACCCTTTGGTGACTTAATATACAAATTATTTTGTTTCTTTTTTTATTCATTTCATTGAAACAAGAAATTACTTCACTGTGTAGTTTTAGCTGGCCTGAAACTCACTATGTAGGCCAGGTTGGCCTTGAAATCATAAAGATCTCCCTCCCTCTGCCTCTCAGTTTCTGAGATTACAGGCAATTGCAACTACACCTGATTCCAGCTCTTCTATATTGCATATCATTCAGAAAATTAATTGACAAGGAATCTTCATAGATAAACCAGTTTAATTAAAAGAGACTACAAGTGCCTAGTAATGCCTCCAACAACCCTAGAGCACACATCCTTCGAAACGACACGCAAAAGTTTCTCTACAATATTTTAGCACATAAGATGGTCTTCACAAAAGCCACCAAATTGAATTGCTTCCTATCTTATCGAATACAGTTAGACATCAACAATGCAAACAGCAGAAAATATGCAAAGATATTAAGTTTTTTTTTTTTACCAATGATTTATAAAAATTAGACACCCCATGTCCTGCTTACTAGCAGGCAGGGGACAACAAAATGAACACCAGAAAATAATCAAAGATATAAAGATTGTTTGACCAAGGAATTAGAAAAATAACACACCCAGAAGCCTACTAACCTCCATGAATCCCTGGTGGTCAGGGGCCTCTACAGTGAGAAAGTATGTAGTGGAGTTATAGGAGAGAATGAGAAGAGAAATGGTTTGTGCACTCTGCAGAGATGAACTGGAGATGAAAGAGTGATGAGGAACAGCCTCATGAGTGAAGTCATGTGCTACCTCATGATTGATGCCTAAGGATTCTGAAGAACTGGATGTACACCTCACTGACTTCAGCATCCAGTAGATCTGGCTCCTCCCCTATCCAGCTACAGCGGTAGACAGAGCAGTCCCTTCACCTTGCCTGGCTAGAGTGGCAGTGTTGGCTTGGTGGTAGGGCCGCATGTGGTCCGGCCAGCACCTAGGGGTGAAAGCTGAAAAGCTGGCGCTGTACCTCATCATGGCAGTGCTGTAGAGTTGGCCCTGGTGGCATGCATGTAGGTTGTCTAGTGGGCTAGCCAACTTAGCTACTATCCAGGCCCTGATCCAGGAATTAGATTGGCCTGTCCTAACCTCTAAACCATTTATGAACTGCTAGAGTTCATGAAAGGGCAGATCCTATAGGTCCAAAGCTGCAAGATCTTAGTAATACAGGGCAACAACAGGATATCCAAGAGTAGTCCATGTAAAGATCCAGTGTTGATAGTAGATCAGAAGCCAGAGGCTGAGATCCAGACCAATGACTCATTGCAATGAATATTCACAATTAAAATTAAGTGGACTATATTGTAGGATACATTGCAGCTTCAATTGACAGATTGTTTTTGCAGATGGGAGGAAGTTGTAATGGTAAAGGGCAGATATGGAGGGAGATGAGTGGGATTTGGATACATGGTGTGAAGTTCACAAAGAAGCAAAAAGATGTTAAAAAATGATGCCAAAATAGGAAAGAGACTGGTTGAAGAATTGTAAAATCAGGAACAGGGGAGGGGTAATGACAGAGTAATACAGGGTGAATTTGGTCATAATGAATTATTTGCACATATTAAATTGAAAAGTAAAATTAAAATGGCAAAGGTAAGAATTTTAAAAAATAGATAAAATATATAGAGTGAGTATATTTTTTTTCTAAAATGTAATGAGTCTTCAATATTCTAAAACTTAATAAATTTTACCATAACATGTAAATAAGTGAAGAAAGAAACACATTTGAAAATTTCAAAAGATACAAAAAAATGACATTGAGAAAAACAAGTGAAAACTGAAGAAATTTGTAATGGATAGGTGATATCCTAAGATGGTAAAAGCTATGTATTGCAAACAGCCAGAGACTTACTGAATGTGGAACAATAGCATCACCTCTTGAATCAGAAATGAGACAAGCACATAAACTCCTCCTTCTTTTATTCACTATGATGCTTGAAATTCTAGTGGAGGTAATAAATCAAGAGAAAGAAGAGCCATTTACATTTTTCTTTTTGAAGGTATTAGAATACTGCACTTAAAAAGCATAGAAGTATCTCACAGAGTAACAGAAATTCAAAATGGAAATAATTTTATGAATTTATGCTATGTTTGTGTTAGGCCATTAGTAGTCTTCTTTTAAAAATGAATGTAAGTATGTATATTATTGGATGATTTGTGTAACATAGAAAATAAAGATTCACATGTCACAGAAGGCATTAGAACAGGCACAGACAAATGATGGAGAAACTCTCTTTACTCCCAAATCTCTTTGGTAGTCAACCCTAAGTATCTTCAGAATTACGCATGCACAACAAAACTAATGCTGTTCCTTGGCAGGACCTTGAGGTAAGGACCAACACTGCTTTGCTGAGCAGCAGGAAGCACTTAGGTGCACAGCTTCGGGGTGGGTATAGGTCAAAAAAGATTGCTCAGGAGAGGAATGGGAAGGAAGCAAGAGTAAAGTCTGAGAGCCTCTGCTTAGAGGGAACTGAAACATGGGCATGTCTCTTGGGGGACTGCTAAGTGAAGTGCAGTAAATAAGAAAGACAAACCTAACACAGCACAAGCCTTTTCCTTAGTTTCCTCTACAAGATGAGGAATTTTCTGTAATGATGGAAGCTTTCTATGCAGATCATCTGAAGAAAAAATGAGAATAAATAGTCATGGGCATATAATTTCTACAGGACAATGTCATTCTTATGATGAATACATTGTTTTACTGAAGATAGAGTTTTTCATATCATATATTCTGACTATGCTTTTTACCTATCCAACTCCTCCTACACACTTCCTGACTCCCAGCCAACCTAAATCCATGCCCTTCCTTATTACTATCATCAGAAAACAAACAGCATCTGGAAAAAAATAAGTAAAAATAAAATAAAAACAGTCAAAATAGGACAAAACAAATAGGAAAAATTGAGGCAAAGAAAAACTACAGGAAACAAATATAGACACTACACACACACACACACACACACACACACACACACACACACACACACACTACTCTCATACAGATACATCATTAAACACAATGCAAGACATAATATGTAAGTAAAAAATCTTTAAGGTAAAGAAGGAAATAGGAGGAAGAGGACAAAGAAGAAGAGGAAGGAGGAGGAGCAGGAGGGAGGAAGAAAAGGAGGTGGGGGAGGTGGAGTAAGAGGAGCAAGATCACAGAGAAAGCATATGACATCTTGAGACAAAACAACCTTTAAATACCATTGCGTTTGTTTTTTGTTGGCCGTGTACTTCTGGGCACGAGGTCTGCATGTTAGTGTCATTTTTGTATAAGCAGTGATGCATTATTGGAGAAAAATAATTTTTCATTTGCAAGCATTTGTCAATTAGAAATATCTTCTGGATTAAGAATGGTAGTTTCTTGTCTACCTCTGATCTCAGCTCCTGGATGACATTTACTGCAGATCTATGTAATCGCTGTTCAGGCTGCCACATCTCTGTGAGTTTAGATGTGCATCAATCCTGTTATATCTAGAAGGGCATGTTTGTGCTCTCCATTACCTCTGGCACTTACAATCTTTCTGCCTTTTCTACATCTCTTCCTAAGGAGAAAGATTTGATAGAGACAACCTGTTTAGGATTGATTGTTCCAAGTTCCCTCACTCTCTACATATTGTCTCACATGTATCTCTATATTTGTTCCCATCTACTGCAGGAGCAAGCTTCACTCATGTTCACTGAGCCATGCACCTATCTGACTATATTGGAATATCATTAGGAGTTATTTTATTGCCACCTTCTTTTAGTTTCCTCCTAGGTCCACAATCTGTCTAGTCTCAAAGTCTTGGCCACCTGGGTTTTCTCTCATGGAGTAGGCCTTAAATCCAAAGAGGTAATAGTTTGTAACTTCTACAAATTTTGTGCCAGTAGTGAACCATTGTATCCTGTAGGCAGGTCACCCTTATAGTTTGAAATGTTTTTAATGGGTTTGTGTTTACCTTTCTTTTCTGGTACTGTGCAGAGTACCTTTTGGTACTAAGCAGTAGTCTGTATGGATAAAGGCTCTAGGTAGGCACCAGCATGAGTGAGTTCTCTGTGTTCAATGAGCTAAACACATCAGTTTGTTTTTTTAAAAGCTTACCTACACTGTCTCTGTTTAATCCTCCCAAGAACATATTAGGTAAAAAAGATGGTGTGTGTGTGTATGTGTGTGTGTGTATGTGTGTTTGTGTGTGTGTGTAGTTCATACAAACTCTGACAGACACTTTTCAGTTTATTTTATTAGATAGCTTATTTACATTTCAAATGATATCCCCTTTCCAGGTTTCCCTTCCAGAAAAAAAAAAAACAACAACCATATTCCCTCCCCCATCCCCCTGCTCACCAACCCACTCTCTCCCACTTCCTGGCCTGGCATTCTACACTGTGGCATAGAGCCTTCACAGGACCAAGGCTCTCTCCTTGCATTGATGTCCGACTAGGTCATCCTCTGCTACATATGCAGCTGGAGCCATGAGTCCCACCATGTGTACTCTTTGGTTGGTGGTTTAGTCCCTGGGAGCTCTGAGGGTACTAGTTAGTTCATATTGTTGTTCCTCCTATTGGACTGCCAGATATTTCCCCACCTGGGAATCTTCCCATAAACAATCCCTAAACCCAGATACTATTGTGAATGTCAGCAAGTGCTGGCTGACAGGAACCTGATATACCTGTCTTCTGAGAAGCTCTGCCAGTGCCTGACTAATACAGAAGTAGAGGCTTACAGATGTCCTTTGAACTTTTCAGATTTATATGGTCACATTTATAAAATGTTGATCTCAGAACCTGAGCAGTTGATGTTTTGGTCAGGAAATTTTCCCTGTTCTGATGTGTTTTAGTTTCTTCACTGTTCCTCCTAACAGATTCAGTGTATCTGGTTTTATGTAGAGGCCTTTGATCCACTTGGACCTGAGCTTTTTACAAGGAGACAAAATGAATCAATTTACATTCTTCTACATACTGTAGAACAGTTGAACCCGCACCATTTGTTGAAAATACTGTATTTTTTCCACTGGTATTTTGACTTCTTTGTCAAAATTCAAGTGTGCATAGGTGTGTGGGTTTTTTCTGGGTTTTCAATTTTATTCAATTGATCTATCTGCCTCTATACCAATACCATGCAGTTTTTATGACTATGGCTCTATAGTAGAGCTTGAGATCAGGCATAGTGATTTTCCTAGAAATTCTTTTATTGTTGAGAATATTTTTCATTATCCTGGGTTTTTTGTTATTCCTGATGAAACTGAGAATTTCTTTCATTCTCTGTAAGTAATTGAGTTGGAATTTTTATGAGGATTTCATTGAACCTAAACATATGGTCAGCTTTACTATGTTAATCCCATGGATATATGACCATGGGAAATAGATTTTTTCTTTCGTTTTTCTTTTTCTTATTAGATATTTTCTTTATTTAATTTTCAAATGTTATCTCCTTTCCCAGTTTCCCTCTCTCCCAGGAAAACCCTATCATATCCTCCCTCCCCCTGCTTCTATGAGGGTGTTTCTCTACCCACCTACCACTCCAACCTCCCTACCCTCCATTTCTCTATACTGGGCTATCTTTCAAGCCTTCACAGGACCAAGGACTTCTCCTTTCATTGCTGCATGACAAGGCCATCCTCTGCTACATGTGTAGCAGGAGCCATGTATTCTCCTTTGTTGATGGCTTAGTCCCTGGGAGTTCTGGGGGGTCTGATTGTTTGATATTGTTGTTCTTCTTATGAGGTTGCAAACCCTTTCAACTCCTTCAGTTCCTTCTCTAAGTTCTCTATTAGCAACACTGAACTCAGTCCAATGGTTGGCTGCCAACATTGAACTCTATATTTGAAATGCTCTGGCAGGGCTTCTCAGGAGACAGCCAAATCTGGCTCCTTACAGCATGCACTTCTAGGCATCCATAGTAGTGTCTGAGTTTGGTAACAGTATATGGGATGAATCCCCAGGTGGGACAGTCTCTGGGTGGCCTTTCCTTTAGTCTCTGCTCTATACTTTCTCTCCATATTTGCTCCTATGAGTACTTTCTTCTCCTTTTATGAAGGACCAAAGTACCCACACTTTGGTCTTCCTTCTTATTGAGCTTCATGTTGTCTGTGAGTTGTATACTGGTTATTTGGAGCTTTTGAGCTAGTATCCACTTATCAGTTAGTGCATACCATGTATTTTCTTTTGTGATTGGTTTACCTCACTTAGGATGATATTTTCTAGTTCTATCCATTTGCCTAAGAACTTCTTGAATTCATCGTTTTTAATAGCTGAGTAGTACTCCATTGTGTAAGTGTACCACATTTTCTGTATCCATTCCTCTGTTGAAGGACATCTTGGTTCTTTCCATCTCCTGGCTATTATAAATAAGGCTGTATTAACATAGTGGAACATGTTCTTATTACATGTTGGAGCATCTTCTGGGTACATGCCCAGAAGTGGTATAGCTGGCTGCTCAGGTAGTACTATGTCCAATTTCCTGAGGAACTGCCAAACTGACTCTTAGAGTGGTTGAACCAGCTGCATTCCCACCAGCAGTGTAGGAGTGTCCTTCTTCCTCTTCATCCATGTCAACATCTACTGTCACCTGAGATTTTGATCCTAGCCACTCTGACTGGTGTGAGGTGGAATCTCAGGGTTGTTTGATTTGCATTTTCCTGATGACTAAGGATGTTGAACATTTCTTTAGTCTCTCATTCAGCTGGGGCAGGATGTTTATCTCAGGTCTCTCATGGTTCCCAACATCTCCCCCTTGTCTGTGTAATAAGGTCAATTGGGCCATCACAGTGAAGCGCCCTGGAAAGAGGCCTCTCAACCTCATCTTTGAGGTCTCACGATGGGAGCCTGAGCCTGGTAGAGGGCAATGCTCAAACTCTTACCCGTCACTGGGTCAACCCCCCAACATGGGGCTGCCCTGTCTTAGGCGGTCGAGATTTAATGCCAGCTCTGTCTTTGACTTACAAGGTCCCTTGTCGTGGGGAGAGAGCCAGGGTGGGTCAGGGCTAATGGCCTTAGGCTATTTGAGTAGAAGGGGAGATGGGATGGACCCTACCTAGCGAGACCCAAGACGAAACCTATCTTTCCAGCGGCCTTCTTGTAAGACCTGAAAGTTGAGAGGCTGGCCGAAGGGCAGGGACTCTGGGGCACGTGGGGCCATAGAGATGGGAGCCTGCGACGGCTCTTTAGTGTCAAGGTGATGATAGTGGACCTGTACCAGTTTGGTAGTGGAGTCAACCTGATTCTTAACAAAGGTAGTTAGATGATTGAAGGCCCAAGGGCC
>NW_022196904.1:39248890-39269848 GCF_008632895.1 Mastomys coucha
ATTGGCTAACTTAATTATGAGCTCTGCCGAACGTGGGGGGCCCAGAAGGAATAGTGGGCTGGAATAGGATTGGAGGTGGGACGCTGGGAAGAAGGGAAGGGGGAGGAGGGGGGCAAAGGATCAGAAGGCATATCAATAAGAGTAAAGGAAGACTGAGGCAGAGAAGCACAGGGGTGGGGGAGCGAGAAGGCAGAAGGGACTCCTTTAAACAAAGTTCAGCGACAGAGAGAAGTTGCTTTTGGCCTCCTCAGCTCTTAGACGACTCAATTATATCGCGAATAAGACCCCAATAGGAAAAGATACTGTGACCAACAGCATCATTACCCTCCTTTTCAATCAAGGCATTTAGTTCACGACCTACTTTCTGCCATTTTTTTAAATGTATTGTTGGTCCATGTCTCTTCGATAAAGATGAAAAATTTGACCAAGTCCTTTTTCTTTACCTTTATGCCCCTCTCTCTGAGATCCTCTTTTAAGTCCTTTATAAAGCGGACTTCTTTAGACATGGAATGGCCCATTCTTGAGATGTCTAAGACGGATGGCTTACCTAATGACTGGAGCGACTGGGCGAGCAGCGTCAGTCATGAAGACAAGGGTCGATCACGATCTTAATCCGTCCGGGGGGTGACTCATACCTCGAGCCCTACATTGGGCGCCACCTGACCTGGCCTGCAGGACAAGTTATTCGGGGGAGTGAGGAGAGTCACAACCTGTGAATAAAGAATGGGCGAGAGAGACGACAGGACTCAAGGAAGCATTGCTTGTCAAGAGCCATTTATTTGGTTGAACAGAGCATATTTAAAGCAAAAATCTTGGAGGGGAGGGGGATAGGAAGGTGGGAGAAGGAAGTTTACAAGATCTTCTGGGGCTATGACCCCGGGGGGAAGTCATGGGTGGGGGGAAGTTCTCAGAAGTTATGGTACACTGAATGTTTCTTATCTCAGGGCCAAGCAGCATGTCCATCTCAAGGCAGGCTGGATCTTGTGGTTGGAGAGCAGGATGCTTACCCCAAGGTTCTCAGCCAGCTGGGGCAGGATGTTTATCTCAAGTCTCTCATTCAGCTGGGGCAGGATGTTTATCTCAGGTCTCTCATGGTTCCCAAAAATTGACAATGTCCTTTGCCTTACAGAAGCTTTGCAATTTTATGAGGTTACATTTATTGATTTTTTATCTTTTAGCTTTGGTGTTCTGGTCAGGAACTTTTCCCCTGTGCCCACATGTTTGGGGCTCTACCCCACATTCTTTTCTGTAAGTTTCAGTTTACCTGGCTCACTCCTTGTGTTAGAGTTTTCCATTCATTATCTAATGAAGGGCTGGATTTGTGGAAATATATTGAATAAATTTGGTTTTGTCATGGAATACCTTGGTTTCTCCAGCTATGGTAATTGAGAGTTTTCTGGGTATACTAGCCTGGGATGGCATTTGTATTCTCTTAGGGTCTGTATGACATCAGCCCAGCATCTTCTGGCTTTCATAGTCTCTGGTATAATTCTGATATGTCTTCCTTTATATGTTACTTGACCTTTTTCCATCACTACTTTTAATATCCTTTCTTTGTTTTGTGCATTTGGTATTTTAATTATTATGTAATTGGAGGAATTTCTTTTCAGGCCCAGTGTATTTGGAGTTCTATAGGCTCCTTGTATGTTCATGGGCATCTCTTTCTTTAGGTTAGGGAAGTTTTCTTCTATAATTTTGTTGAAGATATTTACTGGCCTTTTAAGTTGGAAATCTTCACTCTCTTCTATCCCTGTTATCCCTAGGTTTGGTGTTAT
This sequence comes from Mastomys coucha, assembly GCF_008632895.1. Taxonomy (NCBI): domain Eukaryota; kingdom Metazoa; phylum Chordata; class Mammalia; order Rodentia; family Muridae; genus Mastomys; species Mastomys coucha. Next base: position 39,250,666 of record NW_022196904.1, read on the forward strand.
CATTGTGTCCTGAATTTCCTGGATGTGTTGGGTTAGGATCTTTTTGCATTTTGTGTTTTCTTTGGCTGCTATGCCAATGTTTTCTATATCATCTTCTGCACTTGAGATTCTCTCTTCTATCTCTTGTATTCTGTTGGTTTTGCTTGCATCTATGATTCCTGACTTCTTTCCTAGGATTTCTATCTCCAGTGTTGTCTCTCTTTGTGATTTCTTAACTGTTTCTACTTCCATTTTTAGGTCCTGGATGCTTATGTTCAGTTCCTTTACTGGTTTGATTGTGTTTTCCTGTAATTCTTTAAGGGACTTTTGTGTTTCCTCTTTAAGGGCTTGAACTTCTTTAGCTGTGTCTCCTGTGTTTCTTTAATGGGGTTATTCATGTACTTCTTAAATTTTTCTATCAACATCATGAGATATGATTTTAGATCCAAATCTTGCTTTTCTGGTGTTTTGGGATATTCAGGACTTGCTGTTGTGGGAGTACTAGTTTTTGATGAAGTCAAATAGTCTTGTTTTCTTTTGGTAAGATTCTTGCATTTGCTTTTTGTCATCTGTTCATCCCTGGTGTTATATGTTCTTGCTATCTCTAGCTGGAGCTTGTTCCTCTTTTGGTTCTGTAAGCCTGTGTCAGCAATTCTGGGAGATCAGTTCTCCTCTGGTAAGACCAGTGGGCAGTGAGTTGTGGATCAGTCATCCTTCCTGAGTCCTGTGGTCAGAGCACACCCTGGAGACAGGCTCTCTGCTTGTCGTAAAGGTGCAGAGAGGGCTGTGGATCTGCTGTCACTCCTAGTTGTAGATGGAGGCAGAAAGGATCCTGTCCCAGTTGCCCTGCCACTTCCAAGGCCTGTGCCTCCTGACTCGTCCAGCCTTAGAGAGTCACCAGAGAGAAAATGGGATCTCACCTGAGTCCCTGGGTCAGAGCACTCCCTGAATGCAAGCTCTCCACTTGCATGGAAAGGGGCAGAGAGGGCTGTGGATCTGCCTTCCCTTCCAGGTGTAGGTGGGGATAAAAAGGATCATGTCCCAGCTGCCCTGTCACTTCTGAGGTCTGTGACTCATAGCTGGTCTCACTTTAGAAAGTTACTGGAGAGAAAAAGGCAATCTTACCTGAGTCCCTGGGTCAGAGCCTGTTTGTGATTTCTTTTTTTTTTTTCTTTTTCCATTTTTAGATCCTGGAAGGTTTTCTCAAATTTGTTTACGTGTTTGATTGTGTTTTTCTGTATTTCTTGAATATATTAATGTGTTTCCTCTTTAAGGACTTCTACTTCTTCTACTTGTTTACACATGTTTTCCTGGTTGTTTTTTTCTTTTTTTCTTATTTTTTTCTTTTTTCTTTTTTTTTGAGACAGGGTTTCTCAGTGTAGCCCTGGATATCCTATAACTCACTCTGTAGTCCAGGTTGGCATCAAACTCAGAAATCTGCCTGTCTTGGCCTCCCAAGTGCTGGGATTAAAGGCATGTGCCACCACTACCCAGTTAGCCTGTATTTTTTAAGGGAGTTATTTATGTCCTCCTTAAGGTCCTCTATTATCCTAATGAGTTAGGATTTTAGATATGAATCTTGCTTTTTGCTTTTGTTATCGTATCCAGGGCTTGCTGTGGTGGGAGAACTGGGTTGTGATATTGTCAAGTAGCATTGGTTTGTGTTGCTTATTTTCTTATGCTTGACTGTTGCCATATCTCTGGTGTTAACTGGACTTGGTGCCTCTAACTTGGGCCATCCTGTGGGCCTTGTTTTCTTGGGCTTCCTGTGTCTGGATGTCTCTGGGTATGGGTGTGGATCTCATGAGCCTGATCTGTGAGTCTAGCAGTGTCAGAACTCCTTGGGTTCAAGCTGTCTCTGAGTGTGGAAAGTGTAGGAAGCATGGCTGTAGCACAGGACGTGCTCCCTGGGGCAGATAGTAAAGGAAGGAAGGTCTTTCTCAGGCAGGGCATACAATCCTGTGTGCTCTGTGACCCTGTTGTACCAGTTAGGCCAGGTTTTGGGGTGGAGAACTTATCTGTGATCTTGGTTGTTTCAGAACTCCAGGGGGTCAATCTGTCTCTGGGTGTGGGCTAGGTGAGTGGGGTTGGGGCACTAAATCTGCTCTCAGACATAGTTCAAATGTGTTTTTTGATGTATATGTCTGGCCTTTTTCTGTCACATTTTGTTCTGTATTCTATGATGTGAAATTTTCTCTCCTTCCATATACTCATATCTTTATTACATTATATATAGGGGCATAGAGAGAGTATTTTAGTCATAGCCGAGTCCTCAAGCCATAAGCCACAAAAATCCTTACCTTTTTATGATAATCATAAGATAGTGACTGTAATGCATTCCAGCAAAACAAGAACTACAACAACAACAACAACAACCACAAAATAGCAACAATAAAAACCTAAAACCCCAAACCCCAAACCAAACACAAACCAAAACAAACAAATCCAAAATATATATTGTTACCATTTACATATTATGGACATACTAGGTTAAAATAAAATACCAGAGCCTGACCAATACAGATTTGGATGTACACAGCCAGCATGGGATTGAGTGTAGAAACACCAATGGAGGAGTTAGGGACAGGACTTAAGGAACTTAAGGGGTTTACAGTCCCATATGAAGAACAACAATATCAATCAACCAGATCGCCAGAACTCCTTAAGTCCCATAGGAAGAATTACAAAATCAACTAACCATACTCCCCAGAGCTCCTAAGAACTAATCACCAGCCAAACTTTACACATGCAGGGACCCATGGCTCCAGCTGTATATGTAGCAGAGGATGTCCTTATCTGGCATCAATGAGTGGTGAGACCCTTGGTCTGGTGGAGGCTTCGTGACCCAGCATAGGGCAATGCTATAGCAGTGAGGAGAGTGGGTGAGTGAGTTGATGAACACCCTCATAGAAGCAGGGGGAAGGAGAAGTGTATAAGGTAGTTGTAGAGGGGGAACTAGAAAGGTGGTATAATATTTGAAATGTAAATAAAATAACCAATTAAAAATAAATGGACAGGCAACACACACACACATATACACAGACACAGAAAGAAACTTCTACCATGAAAAAAAGACAGTATTATATGTTGGATGTTTATTGGATTATTAGTTTCAGCATTCAGTACATGGAAGACTTAGGCATGCAACAGTGGAGATTTGGATTTTAAAGTTGTAATAATTCCACATAGCAGTTATTCCTCAATTAGTAAAAGAGGAATTCTAGTTTTTATTTACAATATGGGTGAACCTAGGCCCTAATATTTGTATAACATCTCAAAATAGAATAACTAGCTGGGACTAAACATTTAAAATATGTGCCTAGGAAGATTTTTCATACTCAGACTTTAACATTTTGCCCTTTATCCTAAAATGTCATGCACATTTCATAATGTAAAACTCATGTAGTCTATCTACAAGGGTCACAAAATGAATTTTTCAACATTTTTTCATAGTCCAAGTTCAATAAGAAGGCAAGGTAGAGGTCAGAATTTGGAAGAAATATAATCTATCATGGAAGAAATATAATCTATCATGGAAGAAATATATTATGGAAGAAATATAATATACTATGGAAGAAATATAATATATTATGGAAGAAATATAATATATTATGGAAGAAATATAATATATTAGGAAGTAATAGCTTTTAATACAGCTTTTCAAAAGGTCTATAATATTATCCTTGTCCTTCTCCAAATTCCATTCTCCACCTTGCTTGCCCTCTTATTGAACTTGGACTATGAAAAAATGTTGAAAAATGTATTTTTATATGTATATATGTATATACATATGTATATGTATATGTATACATATACATATATATATATATACATATATATATGGAATTTAAATAGAGTAACCATTTACTTCAACTAGAAATAAGACAATGTAATGGGTAAATTTTGCATCAACTAAAGCATCATCATGTATAGACAGACTACATGAAATCTTATTTAAATATGGAATATGTTTTAAAGAGTTAATATGTGGAGAGAGACTATATGCTACATTGGTGGTTACTGAATCTTTGTTTTAAAAAATTATGAAAAAGTAAAAATTTCAAGAATATGTAAAATGAGATTATAATAATTTATAACACAAGCTCTCTATGTGGTAATTTGTATTACATTCAGGAATTTTCCCTAAAGAAGTAGCTTCTGCTAAATGTAGAAAAAATGTTAGATGATATTCTCTTTTAATTTGCACTTTCAATTTTACATTGAGGCACAAGTATAAATAGTACTGGCTTCCAAGGCAGAGTAAAGAATGGAGGAACAGTGAGAATTCACAAAAGGAAGGAAATATTTTACATCTCAATTGGATTTGGAGTCAAATAGTTACATTTATTTAAGCAAAATATCTGAACTATGAATTTATCTAATCTGTACATATCATTTTTTAGTTATTAAATTATCAAATACAGCATTAAAAATAAAACATTTTATAGAAAGCATCATCTCACTCATGATGTTTTCTAGGTTTATCTGCAAATCTTCTGATTTCATTTTCTTTACAGCTGAGTGGTATTCTATTATGTATGTACCACATATTCATTTTCAGTCATCAGTTGAAGATATTTGGATTGTTCCCACTTCCCTGCTATTGTGAAAAAGGTGGCATTGAACACTGGTGAACAAGTATCTGTGGAGTAGAATATTCAGTTCTTTGGTCATATGCCAGTGAGTAGTAGAGCTGAGTCATAGGACAGATACAGATTTAGTCCTTTGAATATTCTCCATCTTTTTTTTCAAAGTGGCTACCTATCAAGAGTGAAGGTGGGATTGGCTTTCCCCAAACCTTGACAGAATTTGTTTTCAGTTGTTTTGTTGATTCCAGGCATGCTGTCCAAGGTGACATGAAATGTCAAAGTTGTTTTAGTTTGTGTTTTTCCAATTGCTAAGCATGATAAATTACTTTTCAAGATTTTATTAGCCATTTTTATTTATGCACTTAAGAACACCCTGTTTATGTCCCAGGCCCATTTTTCAAATGGAAATTTGGTTGTTTGCTCTTTGGTTTTGGAATTCTTCATTTATTCTGAGTACTAATTCTCTGTCAGATACATAAGTGGCAGATATTATCTCCCATCCTGTTTGTTTCTTTTTCACTTGGCTGATTGTTTCTTAGCTGTGAAGAAGTGTTTTGATTTAATGAAGACCCACTTATCAATTGCTTACCTCAATTTCAGAAAGACAAATGCCACATGGTATCTTATCTGTAGTTCCTAGTTCTAAATCCTCAGATGTACATAGGCAACATGTAACAAGCTAGAAAATATAAAGGAAGCATTTGTTGGGGGCTTGGGAAGGAATATCAGGATATAGGTATAAATAATATGAAGTGGGAAATAGAATAATATATATTATACATGCATATACACATATTTTCATATACAAACATCTTAAATAAAGTTAAGCTACTTGGGCTGACAATAATCCCACAAGAACTAGTTCAAGGCATGAGATATCTCTGTATGAGTGATTACCCAGAGCATTCCATGCCACTATCAAAGCAATATAGATTATAGATGTAAGTCTTGTTTGAAGGTGGACCTCATTAGTGAAGACACCTCACATTTAAGAGAAAAGAGTTATATGACTTGATCTGACCTCTTTCTTGCAGTCTGGCTTCCATGGTTTCAGAAAATAGTTTGCAAGATCTCAAGGGGAGGAAGTAGTAAAACCATCCTACCAAGCTTCAATACCCATTAGTCATGACAATTAATCATGACATAATGGCAAGATATTCATAAAGATATAAACAGTGTCACATGTCAGTGGTAACCAACAGCTCTCTAATTGGATTTAAAGCTCAGTCATCAGGAGGGAAATTGTCTTAGTCAGGGTTTCTATTCCTGCACAACATCATGACCAAGAAACAAGCTGGGGAGGAAAGGGTTTATTCAGCTTACCTCCATATTGCTGTATATCACCAAGGAAGTCAGGACTGGAACTCAAGCAGGTCAGGAAGCAGGAGCTGATGCAGAGGCCATGGAGGGATGTTCTTTTCTGGCTTGCTTCTCCTGGCTTTCTCAGCCTGCTCTCTTATAGAGCCCAAGACCTCTAGCCCAGGGATGGCACCACCCACAAGCAGCCCTACCCCCTTGATCACTAATTGAGAAAATGCCACACAGCTGGACCTCATGGAGGCACTTCCCCAACCGAAGCTTCCTTCTGTGATAACTCCAGCCTGTGTCAAGTTGACACACAAAACTAGCCTGTACAGAAATCATGTCTAGTACTAGAAATCTAGGTAGGTTCCTGGGGATAGAATCATTTGAAAAGAATCTATTACTGTTACTTTGTTAGACCAGCATAATTCCTTACTACATTCTAAACCTTATTCTTATACCATAGTTAAGTATAGATACCAAAGCTCATTAAAGAAATTTCTCTTTATAAGTAATGGAGACCATCACATGAAACTAAAACTGTACACAATACAGCAATAAATAGAGTGTGGGTATTCCAGCCCAGTGAGCATATCTTCATCATAGCTCCTGTATTTATGACTCAAGGAATATCATGAAAGAGGCAGCAGAAAGATTGTAAGAGCCAGGATACCAGAAAGTCAGCTGTGAAACTGTCTGTCCTAAGAACAACTATTTAAACAAGGTGGGGACATTGGCAGTATCAATAGACATATCAATGTGAAAGGAGAAAATTTTTACAGTGTCTTGACCCTAGACAAAAAACTATAGGCAACCAATGACTACTAGGAAAAGGAGAATTAACCTATCCCAAGGGTTAGCTCAGTTATTGCTTGTCAAATACAGAATGGTCAACCTTGAAATATACACAAAAAAACAAAAATAGGCTGAGCAAATGTCTTTACATATAATATATATACATATATATGTATATATGTGTGTGTACAACACTAATAATCAAAATGAAGAAGGTATTTATTTAGGAGTGGAGACACAAAAGGTTTAAGGGATGGTAGCTGGGAAGGGCTAGAGGGAACAAAGGGAGACAGTGATATCATTCTATTTCAAACAAAATATTTCAATAAGAAAATATATAAACATGCATAATTTAACTTATAGAAGCTACACACTCCTGGGAATAATGTACATTTGAGGTTTTGTTCCAAGAGAAAATAAGTTTAATGACACTCAGTAAATTTTTTTTTTCATGAGTGCTTAGACAGTCATAGAAAGAGAATAAGGATAAAAACAAGGACAGAAGAGGGAATACATGACCACTGAATGTTAACCAAGGCATTGTGAAAGAGAGAAACTGGAGAAAGACTCCCTCTGCCTCTGAGTGTGCTTGGATGTTGCTGTATAAAACCTGTCCTTATTCTTTCAGTGTTCGAAAATGGCAAATATTTTAAGTTAATGACTCCATTGGGTAAATCGAGATTTAGAATAGAGAGTCTTAAAGATGCTTATTTGTATCCTAAGCAATTTACATGAGAAACATTTTAAAATTATGCACATATTCTGTAGTGTAAGGATATTGAAGGAACTGGAATTATGTAAATTACTTCTTTTAATACTTAAATTAATTTCCTTTAATACTTAAAGAACAACTTGTAGCTCTCTGGTGACTTTCTAAGGCATGACCCCCCCCCCAGAGGCACAGGCTGCAGAAGCTACAGAGCACCTGGGAAAGGGTCCTTTCTACCTCTATCTACAACCAGGAGGTGTACTTGTTCCACAGCTCCTTGTGCACTATTCCTCCAAGCAAAGAGCTCCTCTCCAATGATTGCTCTGATCCTAGAACTCATGTGAGATCTCCTTTTTAGCTCTGGTGACTTTCAAGGTGGGACCAGCCAGGAGGCATAGGCCACAGAAGCTGCAGAGCAGCTGGGACAGGGTCCTTCATTCATCCATCTGTACCCTGGATGGACAGCTGATCCACAGTTCTCTGTGCCCAAGTCTTACCAGGGGAGAGGTCTTATATCCCAGGAGTGCTGACACAGGCTTACAGACCCAAAAGAGGGACAATCTCCAGCCAGAGACAGCAAGAACATCTTACACTGGAGATCAACAGATGGCAAAAGGCAAATGCAAGAATTTTACCAACAGAAACCAAGACTACTTGGCATCATCAGAACCCATTACTCCCAAAACAGAAAGTTCTGGATACCCCCAACACACTGGAAAAGAAGATTTGGATCTAAAGTCATATCACATGATGATGATAGAGGAATTTAAGAAGGACATAAATAACTCCCTTAAAAAATTACAGGAAGACACAGGTAAACAGGTACATGATCTTAAAGAGGAAACACAAATTTCTATTAAAAATTAAAGGATTAAACAATAGAAGCCCTTAAAGAGGAGGTGCAAAAATCCCTTAAAGAATTACAGGAAACCACAACCAAACCAGTGAAGGAATTGAACAAAACCATCCAGGACCTAAAAATGGAAGTAGAAACAATTAGGAAATCACAAAAGAAGACAATTCTGGAGATAGAAAACCTAGGAAAGAAGTCAGGAACCACAGATGCAAGCATCACCAACAGAATACAAGAGATAGAACAGAAAATCTCACATGCAGAAGATAAACAAAAAATGCAAAAAGATTCTAATCTAAAAGATCCAGGAAATCTATGACACAATGAGAAAACCTAACCTAATGATAATAGGTATTACAGTCCAGCGGTAACAATAGAAAAGGGTTTTCTGGAAAATGGAGTCAGGGGGAAATTGGCTAGCCATAATTATACCTTACCCACGTGGAAGGATCTTAAAAAATTAGACAGCACTCAAGAGGTGTGATCACCCAGCCATCTTGCATTTTAATGATCTCTATGTTACAAGCCAACAGTTAGAATAGGTGAGGTAAAACCCCTTCCCCAAGTTTGTCAGCATGCTGGCCCAATCAGCAGCTTCTTATTCAGTCTCTGGAGGTGGGATTTCTGACGTAACTGAAACCAGGAGTGAGGTGTGGCAAATAACAGAAGGTGAGCAGAGAGGTGTGGTTATGAGAGGCAGGGAGGGTTTGAAGAATCAGTCCTCAAGCCAGGAGGGTTACAAATAGGTATAGAAGAGAGTGAAGACTTCCAACTTAAAGGGCCAGTAAACATCTTCAACAAAATTATAGAGAAAACTTCCCTAACCTAATAAAAGAGATGCCCATGAACATATAAGAAGCATACAGAACTCCAAATTATTTGGATCAGAAAAGAAATTCCTCCAATTACAAAATAATCAAAACACCAAATGAATAAAACTAAGAATGAATATTAAAAGCATTGAGGAAAAGTGGTGACATAACTTATAAATGCAGACCTATCAGAATTAAACCAGACTTCTCACCAGAGACTATGAAAGCCAGAAGATCCTGGGCTGATGTCATACAGACCCTAAGAGAATACAAATGCCTGCCCATGAACTATACCCAGCAAAACTCTCAATTACCATAGATGGAGAAACCAAGGTATTCCATGAGAAAACAAAATTTACACAATATCTGTCCACAAATCCAGCCCTTCATAGGATAATAAATAGAAAAGTCCAACACATTTTGTAGGATGAGGGAACCTACATCCTACAAAAAGCAAGAAAGTAATCTTTTAACAAAACTAAAAGAAGATAGCCACAAGAACAGAATCCCAACTCTAACAACAAAAATAACAGGAAGCAACAATTACTTTTCCTTATTATCTGTAAATATCAATGGACTCAATTTCCCAATAAAAAGGTACAGACTATCAGACTTGGTACATAAACAGGTCCCAAAATTTTGTTACATATAGAAATCCCACCCCAGTGACAAAGACAGACACTACCTCAGATTAAAGGCTGGAAAACAATTTTCCAAGCACATGCTCCCAAGAAACAAGCTGGATTAGCCATTCTGATATCAAATAAAATTGACTTTTAACCTAAAGTAATTAAAAAAAGATAAGGAAGGATACTTCATACTCAAGGTAAAATCTATCAAAATGAACTCTCAATTCTGAACCTCCGTGTTCCGCATGCTAGGGCATCTATATATTCATAAAAAAAAAACTTTACTAAAGCTCAAAGCACACATTGTACTACACACAATAATAGTGGGAGATTTCTACACACCACTCTCTGAAATGGACAAATCATGGAAACCAAATCTAAACAAAGACACAGTGACACTAATGGAAGTTATGAAACAAATGGATTTAACAGATGTTCACCCTAAAATAAGGATATACCTCCTTCTCAGGACCTCATGGTACATTCTCCAAAATTGACCATATAATCCATCACAAAATAGGCTTCACAAGATACAAGAAGATTGAAATAATTCTTTGCATCCTATCAGATCATCATGGACTAAGGCTGTTCCTCAATATCTACATAAACAATAGAAAGGCCACATACACGTGGAAGCTTAACAATACTCTACTTAATGATAACTTGGTCAAAAAAGAAATAGAGAAATTAAAGACATTTTAGAGTTTAATGAAAATGAAGGCACAACATACCCAAACTTATGGAACACAATGAAAGCAGTCCTAAGAGGAAAACTCATAGCTCTGAGTGCCTCCAAAAGAAACTGGAGAGAGCACACACCAGCAATTCGACAGCACATCTGAAAACTCTAGAACAAAAAGAAGCAAATTCACTCAAGAGGAGTAGATGACAAGAAATAATCAAACTCAGGGCTGAAATCAACCAAGTGGAAACAAGAACTATACAAAGAATCAACCAAACCAGGAGCGACTTATTTGAGAAAATCAACACAATAAATAAACCTTTAGCCAGACTAACTAGATGACACAGAGACAGTATCTTAATTAACAAAATCAGAAATGAAAATGGAGACATGACAAGAGAAATTGAGGAAATCAAAAAAATCATAAGATCCTACTACAAAAGCCTATACTCAGTAAAACTGGAAAACTTAAATGAAATGGACAGTTTTCTAGACAGATACCTGGTACCAATTTAAATCAAGATCAGATAAACCATCTAAACAGTCCCATATACACTAAAGAAACATAAACAGTCATTACTAATCTCCCAACCAAAAGAAGCCCAGGACCAGATAGGTTTAGTTTATGAGTTTTATGAGACCTTCAAAGAAGATGTAATACCAATGCTCCTCAAACTATTCTACAAAATAGAAACAGAAGGTATTCTACCCAATTCATTCTCTGAAGACACAATTACTCTGATACTTAAACCACACACACTCCTAATGAAGAAATAAAACTTAAGAACAATTTCCCTTATGAATATCAATGTAAAAATACTCAATAAAATTCTTGCAAACCAAATCCAAGAACACATCAAAATGATCATCCATCATGATCAAGTAGGCTTCATCCCATGGATGCTGGGATGGTTCAATATATGAAATCCATCAACCTAGTCTACTATATAAAGAAACTCAAAGAAAAAAAAACATATGATTATGTCACTTAATGTTGAGAAAGCATTTGACAAAATTCAACACCACTTGCTGTCATTGTGTATTAAAATTATGTAATAGCACTTATCTTGGTTAACAGTATCCATAAATGTTTTGCATCTATGGTGTTTAAAATACCAAGAAACGATCTGTTGGCAGAAAAGTTTTGTTTTCCTGAAGTCCTGCATGAAGTTAAACATGCAGTCATATTTCTTTGAGAACTAAAATGTGACAAATCTCCATGTTTTGATATTTCTTAACTGTATAAAACATCATACATCAAAATTAACCAGGTGTAAAATCCATACAACTGAACAAACATCTATAAAGTCATAATGGGCATTGGAAATAGAAGCTTTGAAGCTTTGCATTAAATTTTATACTTTCAGTATCAAACATGTTTTATGCGCCCATCTACCACCAAAGGCCCCCCAAAACAAACAAACAAGCAAACAAAAAACAACAAAGGACTTCAAGGCCCATACCTAAACATAGTAAAAGCAATATACAGCAAACCAGTAATCAACATCAAAGGAAATTGAGAGAAACTTGAAACAATCCCCATAAACTCAGGGACAAGACAAGGCTTTCCACTCTCTCCCTACCTATTCAATATTGTACTTGAAGTTCTAGCCAGAGTATTTAGACAACAAAGGAGATCAAAGGGATACAAATTGTAAAGGAAGAAATCAAATTATCACTATTTTCTAATGATATGATAGTACACTTAAGTGATTCCAAAAATTCCACCAGAGAACTCCTAAACCTGATGAACAAATTCAGCAAAGTAGCTGGATATAAAATTAACTCAAGCAAATCAGATACCTTTCTCTACACAAAGGATAAACAGGCTCATAAAGAAGTTAGGTAAACAACACCCTTCATAATATTCACAAATAATATAAAATACCTTGGTGTGACTCTAACTAAGCAAGTGAAACATCTGTATGACAAGAATGTCAAGTCTTTGAAGAAAGAAATCAAAGAAGATCTTAGAAGATGGAAAGATCTCCCATGCTCAAGGATTGGCAGGATTACTATAGTAAAAATGGCCATCTTGCCAAAAGCAATCTGCAGACTCAATGTAATCTCTTTCAAAATTCCAATGCAGTTCTTCACAGACTTGGAAAGAGCAATTTGCAAAATCATCTGGAATAACAAAAACCCTAGGATAGTGAAAACTATTCTCAACAGTAAAAGAACTTCCAGTGAAATTACCATCCCTGACTTTAAGCAGCGCTATAGAGCAATTGTGATAAAACTGCATGATATTGGTACAGTGACAGGCAGGTGGATTAATGGAATAGAATTGAAGACCCAGAAATGAACCCATACACCTATGGTCACCTGATCTTTGACAAAGGTGCTAAAACCACTGCTGGCTCAACTGGCAGTTAGCATGTAGAAGAATGCAAATCTATCCATTCCTATATCCTTGTACAAAGCTCAAGTCCAACTGGATCATGGACCTCCACATCAAACCTGAAACTAGTAGAAAAATACTAAAACTAATAGAAAAGAAAGTGCTGAAGAGCCTTGAGTACATTGGCAAAGAGGAAAATTTCCTGAACAGAATACCAATATCTTATGCTCTAAAATCAAGAATTGACAAATGGTAGCTCTTAAAAATGCAAAGCTTCTATAAGGCAAAGGATACTGTCAATAGGACAAAATGACAATCAACAGATTGGGAAAAGGTCTTTGCCAATCCTGTATCTGATAGACTGCTAATATCCAATATATACAAAGAACTCAAGAAGTTAGACTCCAGAGAAACCAATAACCCTATTAGCAAAATAGGGTGCAAAGCTAAACAAAAAATTTTCAGTTGAGCAATATCAAATGGCTGAGAAGCACATAAAGAAATGTTCAACATCCTTAGTCATCAGGGAAATGCAAATCAAAACAACCCTGAGATTCCACCTTATTGATAATTATACCAAGCAACATTATTGATAATAGGCAAAAGCTGGAAAGAACCCATATGTCCCTCAACAGAAGAATGGTTACAAAAAATGTGGTACATTTACACAATAGAGTACTACTTCACTATTAAAAACAATGGATTTATGAAATTCTTAGGGAAATGGATGGATCTGGAGAATATCATCCTGAGTGAGGTTACCCAATCACAAATACACACATGGTATGCACTCACTGATAAGTGGATATTAGTCTAGGAGCTCAGAATACCAAATGTACAATGAACAAACCTCAAGAAACCAAAGAAGAAGGAAGACCAAAGTGTGGATACTTCGATCCTTCTTAGAAGGGGAACAAAATATCCATGGAATTCGTTGCAGAGACAAACTATTTAGCAGAGACTGAAAGAAGGACAAATCAGGGGCTGCTGCACCTGGGAATCCTTCCCATAGTCAATCACCAATCACAGACACTATTGTGGATGCCCGCAAGTGCTGGGTGACAGGATCCTGATACAGCTGTCTCCTGAGAGGTTCTCCCAGTGCCTGACTAATACAGAAGTATAGGCTCACAGCCATGCATTGGACTGAGCACAGGGTCCCCAATGAAGGAGCAAGAGAAAGGACCCAAGGAGCTGAAGGGTTTGCAACCCCTTCGGACGAACAACAATATGAACTAACTATACCCTTAGAGCTCTCAGGGACTAAAGCACCACCCAAAGAGTAAACATGGAGGGACTCCTGGCTCCAGCAGCATGTGTATAACAGAGGATGGCCTAGTTGGTCATCAATGGAAAGAGAGGCCCTTGGCCCTGTGAAGGTTCTATGCCCCAGTATAGGGGAATGCCAGGACTAAGAAGAAGGAGAGGTTGGATTAGTGAGCAGAGGGAGGAGGGAGGGAACAGGTTTTTTTTTCCAGAGGGGAAATTGGGAAAGGTGATATCTTTTAAATGTAAGTAAAGAAAATATCTAATAAAAAAATCTTGTAAAATGATAGGGAGATTTCTCTAAAATATAATATTCATTCCATCATTTTCAATTTCAATGACCAAAGAAATTCTGAACTTTCTTGCACTACTTTGATCCTTGTTCTGAGGGAGGCATTTTTTACAATAAGAGCTGTTCTGACCCCAAGTGATTACAAGGGTTATATCACAAGGGGATGGAGTGAGGCCCACATAAGGCATCTTTATGTTGCTCCAGTTAGTTTCTGTGTAAGAGGCCCATCTATCCCAATTTCTATAAAATGACAATTTTCTCTACCAATTAGAAAAGATTGTGAAAATTGTCTACATAGATAATGACAACATTGACTCTCAGAGAAACTATGTCTGATTAAGGACTCACTCAACTACTGCACTAGATGGTTTCCAGTTTCCCAGACCTTTGTGAAGGACCCCTCTCTCCACTCACTTCCTCAGGAGTGTCCTGCATGGCTCTCTGCAGAAGCAGCTTCAGACTCTGCCGTTGAAACCTGCAGTGCCTGATGGAGCCAACAAGGAAGTAAATGATGGGATTGGCACAGCTGTTAACACAGGACAGGGATATCATCACTTCATGAACATTGTAAGAATAAATTCTTTGAAACTCCTCAAACATTTGCAAGAGGAACGTGCAGATCCCAAAGGGAAGACCAAAAAATATGAAGACCATCACTGTGAGAGCAATGGATATATACAACCTGGTCACAGGAATCCTGTGTGATCCACAGATGATCTTTACCAACAGGGCCAGGGTGGAAACTGAAGTAACCACAGTTAACACTATTATAAATGCAGTAGTGGTAAAGAAAAATGCATTACACAAATCATATTCAGAAACACTGAAAATATAACCACAGCCTAGCCCTACCAGGAGACTCAAAAACAGACAGAAAGTCCATAGCAGAACACATACGATGGTTGATGTGTGTCTTGGTCGTTGGCAGTGATACCAGATGGGCCACATAACAGATAGGCAGCGCTCAACATTGATGGCTGCAATCATACACAAACCTGCTAGGTAAGCAAACATAAATACAATGAAGAGAGAGTAAAATTTGCCACTATCTAAATGAAGAACACACTGCAGGGAAACCATAACCTGATTGCAAAGGTACAAGAAATCAGCACCAGCCAGGTTGAGGACATAGACAGAGAAGGCATTCCTATGGATGTGGAAGCCTAGAAGCCACAGCACTGTGGCATTTCCTGCCAGCCCAACCACAGCAATGATGATATTAAGAAAATTGACCATTATGACACAGGAGAAATTTTCAGTGTAGTAAATTTCTTTGACTTCTGTGTTGTTAATATTCCAGGATAGGGTGGTTTGATCCATGCTTAGGAATCTTCCACTGGTATTCCTGCAAAGAAATAGAGATATGAATCCATGATATGCTCTGTCAGGACTGTGTGATCACTTAGCAATGTCTGGCACAGGTCCATAAGGAGGGGGAAACAGAATCACAGAGATTAAATAATTTACCAACCTTCCAAAAGTACTAGAAACTTCATTAAATCCAGTTTTTACTATTCAGTCTATCTGTAGACCAGTAGAATATGGGGTAGTTGATGGTCCCAGTACAGTTGCTGAGCATTTTCAGGTTATATTAGAAAGAGACAGAATTCTGAAAGCAATGTTTTTTCTGCTCTAGGGCTGAGATTTCTTCTCAGGTGTAGGAAAATGGAAGCTGTTGGCATAATCCATATCTTCCCTCAGTCACTGGAAGGGATCTATGAAACTGGCAAAATAGAATAATGAATGAGATGCATGATGGGAATGGTACTTGCTATGAAGACCTATAGGTGAGAATCCATGCTTTTTTTTTCCTTTTTTTTAATTAGATATTTTCTTTATTTACATGTAAATTTCTCCTTTCCCAGTTTCCCCTCCAAAAAACAAAGAAACAAACAAAAACAACAAAAACAAACTCCTATTGCCTCCCTCCTCCCCATGCCTGCCACTCCACCCTCTCCCACTTATTGGCCCTGGCATTCCCCTACCCTGGGGCACAGAACCTTCACAGGGCTCAGGTCTTCTCCTCCTATTGATGATCAAATTAGCAAGGCTGAGCACTCATTTAACATTTTGATAACTAGAAAGCAGAGAAGGCTTGAGAGACAGTAAATACATTTCTATTGGTTATTAGGCCACCAGAGTCCTGTTCTCTGCAGGGGTACAATGGAGAACTGTAATGAATGAGCCACTTTCAAGAGTGGCTGAAAAATTGGAGTAAATATTCTGTCTGTGACTTGTACCTACATGTAAATGCACATGTCTCTGTCATGAAAATTGTATGCTGTGCAGTAGAGAAAAACAGAGAGATCCTCCATTTGGGAATAGTATCCCAATTCCTGAGAAGAGATGTTAGATCTCTCTATATATGTTCACAGTCTGGATAAGAGAGCAAAGTGGGAGGAGGTATCATTTAGGGCTTTCTCTCCACTCCACTTCCCCATACAAACATCCTTGATAGGCTTCTCTTTCCCACCCATATAGCCACAGAAACATTTGGAGAAAAGAAAAACTACCCTGGTATTCCCCTTTTATTCCTATAGTGACCAATGGTGAAGAGTGAGGGCAGTTCCTATGTTTGTAGTAGCTTAGCCTGAGTGGTATCCCTTATAGAGGGCTTTGCTTAACAGGATCCTCCTGGCAAACTTCTTTTCCAAGGCAGAAGACTTCATGAAGGAGAAATCATTTGAGGATGCTTCTATCCAGAAGACCTTGCAAACTGACCTCACACAAGAGCTTTGAATATTATCACCCAACAAACACAATTGTGTTCACCAAGATCACCCCATTCTGTTTTGGAGCCTTGGTCACCACATTGGACCACAAGATTTTCACTCAGTGAATGATCTGGGTATCAACACCTTAAAATAGGCAGTATGGTACTAGATAAACAGCTGATGAGCATGATGGCAATCCTAACATCTCAGTCATTTGCAAAATTGATTGCCAAGGGGCTGTTCTGCTTCATTAAACAGAAACAGGAAGACAAAATAGGGTCAGCTCAGCCACAGCTCCCATTGAAGTTGGTTTTTCTTGTCTCTGCTCACCAATCTGAACTAAATATTCCTCCACCCCCACCCTTGACCATAATAACTGTGTTATAGAGGTTTGGACCAAAGACCACATGAAGAAGTTGATCTGGAACTGCCACTTTCCTACTCTATGATCAGTTTCCTTACTTTACAACTAGGTATTATGTTTTGTTCAAACTTTCTGGTTCATGTTGACATTGTCAACATCTCAATAAGAGTAAAGATGCCACAGAAAAGCTGTGGGCTCAGCTTATATAAAAGAAAATACAATATTTCAGAGAGAAGAGGGAGAAAGAGACCATAGGAAAAATAAATGTTACCAAAGGACTAGAGGAATGGTAATAAGAAGTGATTAAGCATTGTAAAATTCAAGAAAAGAAAAATTCTTAAGTTGAATAGAGTGCAGAGTCAATCTTCAATTCAACCCAATACTCCCTAAATCTTAAGAATCAGCACATGTGTATCAATAGTAGTCTTAAGTGTAAATGGTCTTAACTCACTATTGTAAAGACAAAAATACTTGTTAGGGTAACAAAAAACTATCCAACTTTTTTTTATCTGTCAGAAACACATTTCCCTGGCAAACACAAGCATATAACAAAAACAAAAGATGAAAAAAGATAATGCAAATTAATGGAATATGAAAGAAAGATAGATAAGCTGTTTATGCTCATGTTTAGCACAACAGATTTCAAGAGAAAATTAGATGCACTCAGGATACCTAAATGGAATTGTTCTTCAAAAGTAGTATGTGTATCTGTATGTGTGAAAATTTGTGTGTATCTGCATTCATTTTAAAGAATAAACACTAGTAAGTACTATGAACCAATAAATCCAGTACATGATGGTAATTTAATGCCTATATTCCATTAATATATATTTTTAGAGAGGAATTTGACACAGAAACTTCAGAGATAATTTGTACTACAGATGAAAGGGCTTTCACATACTAGTTTAAATTGGTTCATACAAGAACTCTGGAACATATATCCTTGTCAGCAACCTACAGAAAATTTTCTTCAAATGTCATATTTTGTGTTATAAATCATTCTTTATAAACATAAGAGAAATTTCAATGTTTTGTATAGTATGAGTTCACAATAGCATAACATTAGAAGTGACAGAGAAATGAATCAATAGGAAACATACAATTATATAAAGATGGAACAATCAGTGGATCATTAAAAGATGACATGAAAGTAGACTGGTTGAGAGAAAGAAAAAGCCAGAAGGATTTTGTTAGTGCTTGAGAGGCATTAACAGTGGGTGAATATGATCACGATGAATTGTGTAAATGTATGAAACTGAAAAAACTGATGATAACACAGGTTAAGTTTTATTCACAATGTTCTAGTCAATGTCATTCCAAGATGTAAGTATAGATCATCACGGAAAAATAAATAAATAAATGTAATATAGACTATATATATATCAAGGGGAAATAGATAATTTCAGAAGATGTAGCAAATGAAGTCACAAAATTGAATGGCACCCAGAGTCATAATCTATGAAGAAAATTAGACAGGATGGTCTAACATGGTAAAAGCAATATATCACAAAGAGATAGAGAAAAGGTCTCTGAAATGGGACAACATAAAATTGCTTAACAAATATAGAACACATATGTCTTCTTGACTTTCTATATCCAACATTGGGCTTAAAAATCACTGTAAAAGCAATAAGTAAAGAGAAACAATGATTACCTATACTGTCACTTGAATCCTCCCCAGAGCCTCTAGTGTACACAATGACTGTTTTTTGTCAGTTTTCTGAGGATAGAATTATAGCTCAAAAGGATGAGTGATTGTACTTGGTCTTCATTTCAGAGTGTGAATTCCAGTGCAGAAAAACTGCTTCAGGACCAGTGCAGTGTGTTTCTCTCTCTCTCTCTCTCTCTCTCTCTCT
>NW_022196904.1:39269858-39270833 GCF_008632895.1 Mastomys coucha
CTCTCTCTCTCTCTCTCTCTGTGTGTGTGTGTGTGTGTGTGTGTATGTGTGTGTGTGCATGCTTGGGTGCATGGGTGTGTTCATGTATGTGTATGTGTATTTACATGGGTTTGTACACAGTGTGCACACAGGGGTTTGTAGAAGCTACAGGCTGACATCCATTTTTTTCAATAGATCATTATCTTATATTTTGGGACAAGGTTTTTCACTAAACATGGTGTTCAAAGACAAGACAGCAAACCAACACACTGAGGGATCCTCTGGTCTCTGTATTCTCAGCACTGAAGTGATGGACATGCCTCCCCAGGCCTGGATTATTCTGGAAGCTGGAACACATGTTCTCATGGTTGTACTGCAGTTAACTATACATTAAACCATTTAACCTAGAAAAGATTAATCTATGACAATCTCTTCATACACTACAACACTGTGTGGATTAGAATGTAGTAAAGGAAGAGCACAGGAAACTTATCCACACTATAACCAAGATGGCAATCACAATTGCTGATGAATGAAAACTTGTGAACCAACAGGGGAGAAGCATCAAATGGGGCTAAGAATGGAGGCAGTGGACATCAGCTACAGTCAGCAGAAGTTTGGTTAAGGTATTGTTCACCTGTAACCCTAGTGCTCGGTAGGTGGAGTCATGAAGATCAGAAATTCATGATTTTTTTCTCCATGACCTAGGGAGTCTGAGGCCAGCCAGGAATCACAGTAACCTGTGTCCTATATCTCCTAAACCTGTACTCCAAAGTCAATACTCTTAGCAATCATCAGGATCCAGGGTTTCTTTACTGCATTTAAACAATGGCTCCAGCAGCATACGTATAGCAGAGTATGGCCTAGCTGGTCCTCAATGGGAAGAGAGGCCCTTGGTTCTGTGAAGGTTCTATGCCCCAGTATAGGGGAATGCCAGGTCCAGGAAGTGGAAGAGGGTGCGTTGGTGAGCCAGGGGAAGGGAAAGGAGGGAGGGAA
>NW_022196904.1:39270843-39290210 GCF_008632895.1 Mastomys coucha
CACACACACATGTATATAGAGCTTCAGAATCAATAACAGCCACCAAAATAGGAGACAGTCAGATAGAAAGACATCCTCCTCCTAGGGAGCAGAGACTCATGCTGGGGCTGTCTCCTCCATTAACTCTTAGAGTAACCAGCTCCATCATGTAGTGTAACTTGAGCAGACAGGGGACAGAAGAACAAAACTTCTATGTCTGCTTATGAAACTTCAGTTTGAGCATATGTTTGCATGGTGTGATTTGATCACCATCAAATGTGGAGCTCTAGAAGGACTAAGTCATTCTTTAATCACTTTCCTGATTTACCTCAACTCTGGGGATACTCTCCTTCAACAACCTTCGTTGTGATGCTGTCTCAGGCAGGAGGTTTGTTTAGATGTTCAAAAGCATATTCTGGAAATCACCTTAATATCAGATCCTTGGGTTTTCTTCATCTATCTCACTTCAGATGTTTTTATCTCTATTCTTCACTGTTGTCTTCTGATTTTGAGAATGTACCCAAATTGTCATATGATGCAATGCTTGAGAGACTTTAAAGACCGTTATAGATTGTTAGAGAAAACAAGGCTCTTAATTTTTCTCTTAACAAGTTATCTGAGTTTTAACTTAAAATGGATTCCACTTCACACTCTTTTGATCCTGATGACCAAAAGATTACCTGTATCTGATGATTCAAAGAAATGCAGCAAAATTGTGTCAGGAGAGGAGTAACTCTCCTGCTCATCTCTTCATCTTCCCTCCACTGACACTTTGATGAAGTCAAGAGTCCTTGCCCACAGCACGCTGATGCTCCTTTAGAATTGAGGAACATCAATGAGGCAGTTCTTATGTGTGACATGATGCAGCTAACAACCAATGTAGAATAACTTTCTTGCTAAGGTGTTCTTCTATCAGTTTGTTCTCGAGTGACCACTCTTCTACTACAGCCAATAAGAACTATGCTTCCCTGCATGAACTTCAGTCTAATCTTAAGTTGATCACTGTGGGCAAATCCTCTCTAACAGCAGTATTAAAAGAATAAGATGCAAATAGGATAAAAATAACTCTGAGGGGATCATCTGATGACAGTTAAATCTGCAAATGTGGGGTTGGAAGAAAACTTACCCATGAGGAAGTGTGTCCTCCCATCCTTCTCTCTGCCACCTGACAACTTAGAGAAGTGCTTGATTTGGGTTCTAAGATTGTTCCTTTCTCTAACTTTCCTTTTATTTGAGGCAGTTGGTAACATTTCAAGGACCATAGAGAACAGAAGGAAAAGCTTTGGGATTTTTATTTTTCATCTCTCTTTTGGTCAATTGTGTACTGATAGCAGCAGAGCTTCCCTGTGCAGGCAGTTATCCCCCTACAACAATATAGTTGTAACTATGGTTCCACTTCTCTTTCTTTCTCATTTTACAGTACCAATTACCTCTGCTGATTATTGAAGCCAAGAAGTGTACAACTTGCTCCACTGTTTTGCTTTGTCATAGTCCCCAAGCATTTCTTCTATCCCTACGACTCATGGTTTTTGTAAATAAACACTACCTCTGGAATTTCCATTACTCACTTTCTATCTACCAGTTTCTTTCAAGAGGCAACATACACACATGGAGGTTCAGTTTTGGAAATCAACAAACAATGCATCTGTCTACAGGTTTTTGCCCTAGCACATAACCTTTCTCCTTAAAGACTGACAGGAACAAATAGGAATAATTTGAGGGAAAGGAAGAAAATTGTTTAAGTCAGGCCACCTCTCTGCTTCAAAGGGAAGCTTCTGTCTCATGCCTTCTCAGGAGGAAGGCCTAGACCATGCATGTTGCATGTTGTCATAGCAACAAAGGGATGTGAACTCAGCCTGACAGTACCTCTGAACATTCTTGGGATATATCCTTACCTTTCTTCCAGTTTTTGGTCTAGAGGTGGAGAGCAGACAAGGCAGAGGACCCTTCCACAGATGGATTCTAGACTCTGCTTCCTTGCTCTGGAATTGGGATTTGCCTTCAGGAGCTGAGTGAAAGTTTCTGACCCAGGTGAGGCTTATAAAAACACTGAGCTGTCCATGTGATTTCCAATAGGAATGCTGGGAACAAGTCGCACACCAGAGACCTTTCCAGATGCCCCCTAAGATGTTTCTTGGCATCTGTTCCATTTGCACTCACAGATCAGCCTCTCCCATCCCATCCACTTAAGTGGGATATATATCCAAATAATTACTCTTTCTACCTATGAGGACCAACTCCCATCAATAGGTAGGATTACTAGGCAGGGTCAGTTAGGTGTGTGTGTGTGTGTGTGTGTGTGTGTGTGTGAGAGAGAGAGAGAGAGAGAGAGAGAGAGAGAGAGAGAGAGAGAGAGAGAGAGAGAGAGACAGAGAGACAGAGAGAGACAGAGACAGAGAGAGAGAGACAGAGACAGAGACAGAGAGAGAGACTATATAACTGAAGCATAAGTGTATCATGCTTCACATATTGTCCCCCCCCCCATCCTATCCTAACTGGTCCACCTCCCTGTAAGTAATTTTTCTCTCTGTTATGGGCCTCATTATAGCACCACTGAGCAGTGTCAGCTTGGGACGTGTGACTATATTACTGAAACAGAAGCAGAACCAGCAGCCTGGCAGGGGTCTGCATGGTGAAGACAGTGACACTCTTGATACTGCTCCTTCCACAGCAGTTGGCAGTCAGTGTGGTTTTCTTCCCAGTGACATTTAGGCTGCAAGTTCCCCTGAATCCTCTGCAGATGTCTTAAGTTCCAGCTCTCCCCCATCTACACACGTTTGTTACTATGTCTTATGTCTTAATTGTATGTCTTAAGCTTACATGGCAATTCATAATAAAGACAAACTATGTTCATTCCTGTTTATGATTAGCTTTCTGCTTTTCAAGGATTGGGGTATGAGCCTGTAAGTTTTACTATAAATGGTTCTGTACAGCCTGTTCTAGGAATGGTAATCATGTCTGTGTGGAACCTTGAAGACAGCCTAAGACCTCCAAAATCCCTGTTCTTAGCACAAAAGAGATTTTCCTCAGAGTGACAGAGAATAGGGAATAGTGACAAAGACAGGAGGTAGAGGAAAGTGGAGAAGGGAAAGGGAACAAATGTGAGGAGAGAAAAGTGGTAAGGGAGAGAGGTAAAGGGTATAGTCTTGGTTGACAAAGGACCACCTCTGGATAGAAAAGAAGCAGACATGGCCCACAGGAAAACAGTATTGTATAAAGGCACAAGGGAAAGCCCCATGTTAGGAAGAGGAATTTAATTTTAATTAGGCATGTTAATTAGGTGAGTCAAATGAGGCTTTTGATTACTGGACACCAATATGTTGACAGGTGGACCTTCACAGTTGCCTCAGGGGGAGGAAATGTCCAAATAATGGAATTCATCTTGGGCATTAGCTTAATTATGTAATCTAAAGGTTTTGAATAAGGCAGAGGGAATGTGGAAAAAGATCAGGGCCTGCCAGAGCCATGCTCAAGTGGGCTAGATTCTCTTCATTGCCTTTGTTTTAAAATTTTTTATAACCATTATGCTTCACTAACTTTAAGAGGTTCTGTGACCAACTATGACTACCTTGCTGTGGCTGCCTATTGTGATTACTTTCTTATTTACAAGTATGGGTGAGTAGGATAGATGTGGGTACAGGGCAGGGTACCTAACACCAAACACTTTTGAAAAAAAGCCACGAAGAAGTCCATTACTGTAATCACTTTCTAAAATCCATACATACACATTTGGGAATAGAGTTACTCTACAATTGAGGAGAGGGTATCACCTCCAGGCAACATAGGCTATCAAATTAGATGCCCAGTGTCTTTTGAAGATGTTGGACACTGTGGTTCTGTAGGATCTCAACCACCACAGGACCATGATCCTTTTCACTCTCTAGAACTTGATGCTAAGACCCTGATAAAGATACCACATACCTGAGTCATAGAGAATGGAGAAATCAAGGTGTTTTTTTTCTGGCTTAGAATTTGGAAGGATGTCTCCCACCATAATGGGGAAGGTATGGCAGCATGAGTGAGAGACTGGCTGGTCACATTACACTTTAGTCACATTTGAAGTTTGGAAGCACAGCATAAACAAGAAGAGAGGCACTGTCAGCACTGACCAACTTCTGCCAGCAAGGGTCTACCTCCTGAAAGTGCTACAGTCTTCCCATTTGACATTCCTATGTGGACCAAATGTTCAAATGCAGGAGCCTTCATGAGACACTTCACATTGAAACTGTCACACTTCATCACAATAGTTCGATGGCTGAATGTCTCCCAGGAAAGGCTCCCATGTTGCCCCATTCTTGAAGATGGAGGCATAGTTAACAGAAGTCCTCCTCCTAGCTTCAGTTCTCCACATCCCAGGAAGTTAAATGACCAAATTTTGAGTTTGCAGTAAATTTCTAGTGACCTCAGTCTCCCTTTGTTTTTTTCCCCTAGGTGATTCTATAAGGAAAGAAGTAACCAGAGATGGAGAAGGAAGACAAAGGCAATGAATGTTCCAGGAAAAGTAAAGTGTGAACATACTGGGTCAGAGACTTGAATTACCAGGGTTTAAGGGATACCAGGGAGCCCCACCTGCCTAGAGGAGAAGGGAAGGGGAGGTAGAAAGTTACTGGGATATAAAGTGAATAAGTAAAAATAAAATAAAATAAAATAAAATAAAACAAAATAAAAATGAAAATACTTTGGGAAGAACAGATTGTTCCCATTTCTGTCAGGATCACAGGCCTACCATTATCTGCATTATTTTTTGCACCCTTATATGTAGTATGGCTGTACTTAGCCAATGGGCCTATAGTCATATTAGAGAGAAGCCTCTATCGAGGAATTATCTTGATTAGATCAATGTGTGGAGAGATTATTTTTATTATTATTTAATATAGAGGGGCCCACACCACTGCATAGGACACGATCCCCAGGTATGAGGTTCTGGACTATATAAGAAATACAACTTGGAATCAGTGAGCCAGCCCCCAGAAGTCCCTCGTGTTCTATGCTCCATATTCATGATTAATTGTGATTAAAAGTAAATGAGCACCTTACTGAAGTCCCAAATATTTCCTATATCTCATTGGGGTGGTAGCATGAAGGTTGGCTGGTGGGTGAATGGGTGGGCCTTATTTAATAGAAGTTCATCAGTATTGAATGAAATATTGTGTGACCATTGGGGCAACCAGAAAGCACCTTCTTTAGAGTCACATTTCTGAAGTTGTGGTATTGTATGGAGAATAAATGCTACATCTTAATCTGAGAGCCAAACTTGGCAATATACAATAATCTCTCATATGATACTGAATCAGAAGGCATGAATGCTTCAAGATTTAAGAGGTCATGGATAGAAGCTGAGTTTTGTTACATTTTTGTAGAGTCAGAGTCCCTTTGGGACATTTGTAAAGTCACAACCCCTGTTGCTGTGAAAACCCAAGAATATTGGAGATACTAGGACAATGTTATATCTGTCAAAGACAGTCACTTGGAACCACTGTAATCCTATGAGACAAGCTGTGTGGGCTGCTGATGGCAGACATGGACAAATGGGATTCCTCAACCCCTTTGAAATTAGATGACTAATTTGAGATACAGAATTTTTGTCAGTACTGATGGATTATGAATTTTTTATGGGGGGGAAGCCTAATTTCATTCTTTTTGGAATAGGTAATATTTTATTTGTTTTAAACTTTACATTAGCCCACAGTTAAAAAAAAACTGTGGACAAATAATGGAATCTTCACCTTTTAACATGCTTAAACTTTTAGACATTGTGAAACTGTTAAATCTGACCGACTTCATTTTATGATATTAACATGAGCTCTCAGGAATAAGGAGCTGAATGCTTATGTCTTAAAGTGAAGTTTTGTGTCAACTTGACAAAATGCTTTTGAAGAAGCAGCTTGAGTGTCTTCCTCTGGAACATGAAGTTTCTAAAGAGATCAGATGGAGGAAAAGATGAGGTTTGCACAGCTGATAACACAGAATAGAATATTGTGATTTTGTAAACACCACAAGGTGTTCACACTATAAAAATACAGTATCTACATTAAGAGGAACTAATAGATCCTACTGGACAGTCTAAAGAGCACAGTGGTCACATACAGCCTGGTTACAAGCATCCTTCAGGAGCCACATGTGTTCATGACCAGCAAGACCAGAATGAACCCTACGAGACTCATAAAGAAATTAACAATGTCGTAGTGATATAATCAAATATTTTATACTAACAAGACCCAAAAACATTAAAGAAAATGTCATACTCCTTTCATCCCAGGAAGCTAAAGGTCTATGACTATGTCCACAGCAGGGCACACACAACAGCTGATATGTATTTGGGGCTGTGGCAGTGATACTAGATTGGCCATATGACAAACAGGAGCTATTCAGCACTAATTGTGGTGAGCATGCTCAGACCTGTAATGTAAGCAATGGAAAACACAATACTCAAATAGGGATATTGATGTTGATGGCATGGAAGAGATATTGGTACTCTCCAGGGAATACACAGTCAGAAAACAGAGAAAGAGGAAATTAGCCTTGATTAGGTTGCTGATACTGGCAGAGTAGACATTCCTGTACAGATGTCCAGAATACACAGAACAATGGCATTCCCTGTCCACCCAAGCATGGCAATGATGAAGGC
The DNA here is from genome assembly GCF_008632895.1 of Mastomys coucha. Lineage (NCBI taxonomy): Eukaryota > Metazoa > Chordata > Mammalia > Rodentia > Muridae > Mastomys > Mastomys coucha. Next base: position 39,277,451 of record NW_022196904.1, read on the forward strand.
CAGCTAATTGAGTAAAAGGAAAATGACCATCACAGACTAAGTTCCACTGTGGTTATTTCTATCCCCTGCTGTACTGTCATTCCCCACACTGAGATGGGTGTTATTCTGCATTGAAATTCTCTACTATTTTTCCTGCAAAGAATATGAAGACATGAACATGTGTTGTATAACCACTGATTGGAAGGACCACCCTACAGTCTGGGAGTGATTGGCCCTGGTTCTTAAGGAGAGGAAACAGGTTTTCTGATATTAAGTCATTTATAAAACCCAAAGGGTTCTAGAAACTTCTTTAAAATTCAAGTTGTCTGTATTTGGGCAGCCTCCAAAGAACTTCTGCCTGCTTGTGAAGCAGCTGATGCCCAGACACTCAGCATGTAAGGCTATGTCAGGAAAAAGTGGGGCTTTGCATTCAACTTTCTTTCTGTTCTAGGGTTGAGATTTCTCTTTCACGTTTAAGAGAATGGACGCCATAACTGTGAACAATAGTCATGAGAAGAGTCTATCAAATGACAAAAAATGGAGCCAGAGTGAGTGTTATGAAGGAAAGGCCACTTATTTCTGAGACCTGTGTGAGAACAGATTTACTCATCAGGATAGGTAGACTGGGTCTGCATTCCAAATTTGAAAACTAGAAGTAGAGAAGCCTTGGAGGACATTAAGTACTTTCTCTTTTCTGTTACATCACAAATGTCCAGGCAACACTACATGGGAGTGCAAAAGATAATTAAGGACAATGAAAAATGTGTGAGTAATAAATGTTAAGCCCAAAGGTAGTTAAAACTGCAGCAAGAAATTAAAACTCGAGTTTGAGGGCCACTTCAATGAATCCCACGGTTCTTCAACCAAAAGAATGTTCAGTTTCACATTCTGCAGCAGGAAGTAAAAGTAAAATAAAGTCGGATGCATTCCCTAATCTGCCTGATTTTCCTGTCCCTTTATGCCAGCCTACACTGAATTGTCCTGCCTCTCCTTGCCCAGTTACACCTATGAGTATGGGCTTCGATCACAAACCATTTGAAGAGGTTGTTCTGAAATTGCCTTCAACCCTCTCAATGTATACTCTTTCTGTCTGAGAATGAGCTGAAGTGTTTTGGTGGATATGATTTTTCTAACATGTGTTTGCATTATTCAGATTCCAGTGGAAGAAAGATGTCTCCAATTATGTATGAGAAAGTATTTCAAAATCATGAGGCTTTGGGAAAGACTAAATCTAATGAGAACAGAGAAATGGGGGCCACACTGTCTCGAAAAAACCAAAAAAAAAAAAAAAAAAAAAAAAAAAAAAAGAATCAACCATTTCCAAATTAAAGACCCAGTACACTTTTAAGAATAATAAAGTTCAAAGGCAGAGTTAGTATTCAAATCAACTAGGGAACCCTAGCAATATAGGATTAGCACACATATCTCAGTTGTATTCCTAAATGGAAATTGTGTTAACTCTGCTTGATTGTGTGACAAACTTCTCTAACTGTTGACTGTATTAAGAAACTCATTTCCATTGCCAAAGACATACAAAGAATAAAAAATGGATAAAAATAATATTCCAAATAAATGGCATGTGAAAGAAAGATAGGTTATGTCTACTCTTACTCAGTACAACATATTAAAAAATAGAAGTAATAATAATGCATACATAGTAGTCAGTCAATAATTCATTAAAAGTAATCAGTGTGTGTGTGTGTGCCAATAAATTCAACTACCCAATTAGGGCTTAATATACAAATTGTTTTTGTTTCTTTTTTGTTTGTTTTATTGAAATACAGTCTACTGTGTAGTTTTAGTTGGCCTGAAACTCACTGTGTAGGGCAGGTTGGTCTTGAATTCATAAAGATCTGCGAGACTCTGCTTTAAGACATCTGAGATTACAGGCAAGTATCACTACACCTGGTTCCAACTCTTTTATAATGCAAATCATTCAGAAAATGAAATGACAAGGAAGCTTCATAGATAAACCACTTTCACTAAAAGAGACTACAAGTGCCTAGTAATGCATCCAACAACCCTGGAGCACACATCCTTCTAAGCGACACGCAAAAGTTTCTCTACAATATTTCGCTCATAAGTCTGTCCTCACAAATGCCACCAAATTGAATTGCTTCCTGTCTAATCAAATATAATTAGAAATGAACAATACAAACATTACAAAATATGCAATTATATAAAGATTGTATAACCAAATAACTGTAAGAATAAGCCACCCCATGTCCTGATTACTGGCTGGCTTGGGAAAATAAAGTAAACAACAGGAAACAACCAGATATAGAGATTGTTTGACCAATGGATTAGAAAAATAAGACACTCAGAGGCCTGCTCACCTACATGCATCACTGGTGAGCAGGGGCTACAACAGTGAGAAAGTTTGTGGTGGAGAAGTGATAAAGAAAGGGACAAGAAGTTGTTTGTGCACTCTGAAGAGATAAACTCGAGATGAGAGAATGGTGAGGAACAGCCTCCTGTGAGAATTCATGTGCTACCTCCTGGGGACGTATAGATGCCTAAGGATTGTACAGAGCTGGATGCACCCCTCACTGACTTCACCACTCAGGAGAGCTGGACCCTTACCTCTCTAGCTATAGCATTAGACAGAGCAGTCACTTCACCTTCCCTGGGTAGTGTAGCAGTGCTGGTTTAGTGGTAGGGGTGGGTGTGGTAGAGCTAGGCCCTAGGGGTGAGAGCTGAAAAGCTGACCATGCTCCTTACCATGGCAGTGTTGTCAGGTTGGCCCTGGCAGCATGGGAGCAGGAGGTCTGGTGGGCTAACCAACTTAGCAACTATTGAGGCCCAGATCCAGAAATTTAGGTTGGCCTGCCCTAACCTCTAAACTGTCTATGAACTTCTGGAGTGTATGAAAGGGCAGATTCTATAGATCCAAAGCTGCAGGATCTCTATAACACAGGGCGACAACAGGATATTCAAGATGAGTCCAGGTAAAGATCCAGTATTGATAGTAGAGCAGAAGCCAGAGGCTGAGATCCAGAACAATGACTCATTGCAATGAATATTCACAAGTAAATCTATTTGGGCAAAAGTTTATCTTGTGGAACACACTGCAGTTTCCATGGACAGATTGCTTTTGCCGATGGGACGGAGGGATGGAATGGTGAAGGGCAGATATGGAGGGACACAGAGATGAGTGAGATTGGGGTACATGACATGATATTTGCAAAGAATCAATAGATGTTAAAAAAAATAAGATGACAAAATAGGAAAGAGACAGATTGAAAAACTGTATAATCAAGAGTAGGGGAGATGGGATGACAGAGTAATACAGGGTGAATATGATCACAATGAATTATTTGCACATAATAAGTTATATAATAAAATAAAAACAGCAATGATAAGAATTTAAAAAATAGATAAGTTATAAACAGTGAATAAGTTTTTTCCAATAATGCAGTGATCCTTCAATATTCAAAAATGGTAATAAATATTACCACAACATGTAAATATGCAAAGAAACAAACACATTTGAAAATTTCAAAAGACACAAAAAAAATGACATTGAAAAAATTGGAAAAAACTGAAGAATTTGGATGGATAGATGATATCCTAATATGGTAATGGCTATATTTTACAAACAGCCAGAGTCTTACTGAATGTAGAACAATAGCATCACTTCTCAAAATCTGAAATGAGGCCAGGCGATGGTGGTGCATGCCTTCAATCCCAGCACTTGGGAGGCAGAGGCAGGTGGATTTCTGAGTTCAAGGCCAGCTTGATCTACAGAGTGAGTTCCAGGACAGCCAAACCTATACAGAGAAACCCTATCTTGATAAAAAACAAAAAACAAAAACCAACCAAACATACAAAAACAGAAAAAAAAACCCAAAACCAAAATCAGGAATGAGACAAGGACATCAACTCATCCCTCTTTTACTCTCTATGCTGCTTGAAATCTTAGTGGAGTTAATCAGTCAGAAGAAAGAAAAAGAACCACTCACTGTTTTCTTTCTGAAGGTATTAGAATTCTGCATTTAAAAAACAAAAAACATAGAAGTATCTCACAGAGTATCAGAAATTGAAGATGGAAATAATTTTTTATTAGATATTTTCTTTATTGACATGTCAAACTGGGAGAGGAGAAAAATCTAATTATTTTTTTTTTTAGATATTTTCTCCTCTCCCAGTTTCCCCTCTGAAAAAAAAGAAAGAAAAAGAAAGGAAAAAAAACCTGTTCTCTCCTCCATCCCCCTGCTCACCAACCCACCCTCTCCCACTACTTGGCTCTGGCATTCCTCTACATTGGGGAATAGAACCTTCACAGGACCAAGGCTTCTCCTTCCATTGATGAACAACTAGGACATCCTCTGCTATACATTTTCTGCTGGAACCATTTTCACCACTCTTTGGTTGGTGGTTTAGTCCCTGGGAGCTCTGAGAGTACTAGTTAGTTCATATTGTTGTTCATTTTATGGGGCTTCAAACTCTTTATTTAGCTCCTTGGGTCTTTTCTCTAGCTCCTTCATTGCTGACCCTGTACTCAGACTAATGGATGGCTGTGAATCTCTACTTCTGTATTAGTAAGACACTGTTAGAGCCTCTCAGAAGACAAGTGTATCAGGATCCTGTCAGCTAGCAATTGCTGGAATCCACAAGAGTGTCTGGGATTGGTCATTGAATATGGGAAGGTTTCCCAGATGGGGCAGTTTCTGAATTGTCCTTCTTTCAGTCTCTGCAACTTCTTCAATGGATATTTTGTTCACCCTTTTAAGAAGGAATGAAGTATCCACATTTTGGTATTACTTCTTCTTGAGTCTTTTGTGGTTTGTGGATTGTATTTCGTGTATTCCGATCTTCTGGGCTAATATCTACTTATCAGAGAGTGCATACCATATGTGTTCTTTTGTGTTTGGGTTACTTCACTCAGGATGAGTATTCTCCAGATCCATCCATTTCCATAAGAATTTCATAAATTCATTGTTTTTAATAGCTGAGTAGTACTCCATTGTGTAGATGTACCACATTTTCTGTATCCATTTCTCTGTTGAGGGACATCTGGGCTGGTTCCAGTTTCTGGTTATTATAAATAAGGCTGCTATGAACATAGTGGAGCATGTGTCCTAATTACATGTTAGAGCATCTTCTGGATATATGCCTGGAGTGGTATAGCTGGGTCCTCTGGTAGTACTATGTCTATTTTCTGGAGGAACTGCCAAACTGATTTCCAGAGTGGTTGTACCAGCTTGCAATCCCACCAGCAATGAAGGAGTGTTTCTCTTTTTCCACAAACTTGCCAGTATCTGCTGTCACCTGAATTTTTGATCTTAGTCATTCTGACAGGTTTGAGGTGGAATCTCAGGATTGTTTTGATATGCATTTCTGTTATCTCCCTTCCATTGATGTCTGAATGTGGTTCTGATGCTGACAGCCCTGAGCTGAAGCAGGCACCCTGTGGTGCAACACAATAGGACACAGACACTGCAGCTCCTCCTGAGATCAAAGACCTATTTCTCAGCAAACCTCTGTCAAGAACTCCTGTTTGAAGTCCTTGCTATGTAAACAGACTGCCAGCATCCCTATGTCTGCTGTCGTGTTTATGTTATGCATTGTGCCTAGCTTGAATGTTGTGGTTTCATTTTTTGCTGCCTGCTATATAAACTCATTTCACCCCAAGTAAAGTGCTCCTTGATAAATTTTCTTGGTGTCAGTTCTCTTTGTTTCTCCACCAGTTTATTTCTACAGGTCAGGTCCAGTCTTCAGTCCAGAGCAAGCCATGACCTGTTTAGGTCCATAGGCCAGACGCTACACATTTCTCTGATGACTAAGGATGTTGTACATTTCTTTAAATGCTTCTCGGTCATTCAGTATACCTCAATTGAGAATTCTTTGTTTAGCCGTGTATCACATTTTTTTTTAAATAGAGTTATTTGATTTTCTGGAGTGTAACTTCTTGAGTTCTTTGTATATGTTGAATATTAGCCCTCTATTAGATATAGGATTGGTAAAGATCTTTTCCAAATCTGTTTGTTGCCATTTTCTCATATTGACAGTATCCTTTGCCTCACAGAAGATTTGTAATTTTATGAGGTCCTATTTGTCAATTCCTGATCTTAGAGCATAAGCTATTGGTGTTCTGTTCAGCAAAAATAGTGTTCTGTTCAGGAAATGTTCCCCTGTGCCCATGTGCTCAAGGCTCTTTCCCACTATCTTTTCTATTAGTTTCAGTGTATCTGGTTTTAGGTAGAGGTCCTTGATCCACTTGGACTTGAGATTTGTACAAGGAGATAGGAATGGATTGATTTGCATTCTTCTACATAATAACCACCAGTTGAGCCAGCACCATTTGTTGAAAATGCTATCTATTTTCCACTGGATGGTTTAGCTCCTTTGTCAAAGATCAAGTGACCATAAATGTGTGGGATCATTTCTGGGTCTTCAATTCTATCCCCTTGATCTATCTGCCTGTCACTGTACCAATACCATGGAGTTTTTTTTTTTTTTTTATCACAATTGCTCTGCCATACATCTTAAGGTGGGGATGGTAATTCCACAGTGGTTCTTTTATTTTTGAGAATAGTTTTCACTATCCTAGGGTTTTTGTTATTCCAGGTGAATTTGCTGATTGCTCTTTCCAACTCTGTGAAGAATTGAGTTGGAATTTTGATGGGGATTCCATTGAATCTGTAGATTGCTTTCAGCAAGATGGCCACCAGCAGGGGGGAAACATCAAATGGGGCTAAGAATGGAGGAAGTGGACATCAGCTACTGTCAGCAGAAATGTGGTTAAGGTAGTGCTCACCTGTAACACTACTGGAGGCAGGAAGATCAGAAGTTCATGATCTTTCTCCATGACTTAGGGAGACTGAGGCCAGCCTGGAATCACAGTATCCTTTCTCCTATATCATCCAAACCTATCCTCTGAAGTCCATACTCATAGTAATCATCAGGATCCAGGTTTTCTTTACTGCATTTAAACAAATACAGCTTCAGAGTCCAAAACAGGAGACTTTCAGATGGAAAGATATTCTCCTCCTTGGGAGCAGAGATGCATCCTGGGGCTTTGTCCTCCATTAACTCTTAGAGTAACCAGCTGCTTCACTTTGTGTAACTTGAGTAGACAGGGAACGGAAGAACAAAAATTCTATGTCTGCTTATGATACTTCACAGTTTGAACATATGTTTGCATGGTGTGATATAGCCATCACCATAAATGTGGATTTCTAGAAGGACTTAGACACACATCAATCACTTTCCTGATTTGCACCAACTCGGGGCATACACTCTTTAAACAACATTTGGTGTGATGCTGTGTCAGGGAGGAAGTATATTTAGATGTGCAAAAGGGTATTCTGGAAATCACATTAATACCAACTCCTTGGGTTTTCTCCTTTTACCTAACTTCTGGTGGTCTTTGTTTTGTCTGTTCTTGGATGTTGCCTTCTGATTTTGTGACTGTACCAAAAACATCATATGATACAACTCTTTAGAGACTTTTAAGCTCTTTAGAGATTGCTAGAGAAACCAAGGCTCTTAATTTCTCTCTTAACAAATTATCTGAGCTGGTGAGATGGCTCAGCAGGGAAGAGTACCAACTGCTCTTCCAAAGGTCCTGATTTCAAATCCCAGCAACCACATGGTGGCTCACAACCACCCATGATGTGATCTGAAGCTACAGTGTACTTAAATAATAAATAAATCTTTAAAAAAAAACCCACAAATTATCTGAGTTTTAACTTAAAAGGGATTCCAGTTCAGACTCTTTTGATCCTGATGCCCAAAACAGTACATGAACATTAAGATGAAGATTAAGAGAAATGCAGCAAAGTTGTGTCAGGGGAGAAGCAACCCTCCTACTCATCTCTGCACGCTGATGCCCCTTTAGGACTGAGGAACATCAATGAGTCAGTTCTCTTGTCTGACATGATGCAGCTGCCAACCAATGCAGAATAACTTTCTTGCTAAGATGTTCTATCAGTCTGTACTTTGAGTGACCACTCTTCTACTACAGCCAATAAGAACTATGCTTCCCTGCATGAACTTCAGCCTAATCTTAAGTTGATCACTGTGGGTGAATCCTCTCTAACAGCAGTGTTAGAAGAATAAGATATAAACAGGATAAAAATAACTCTGATGGGGATGGTCTGATGACAGTTAAATATGCAAAGTTAGTGGTGGAAGAAAACTTACCCATGAGGAAGTGTGTCCTCCCATCCTTCTCTTTGCCACCTGACAACTTACAGAAGCACTTGATCTGGGCCCTAAGAGGGTTCCTTTCTCTAACTTTCCTTTTATTTGAGGCAGTTGGTGACATTACAAGGATTGTGGAGGATGGAAGGAAAAGCTTTGGGATTTTTATTTTTCATCTCTCTCTGGTCAATTGTGTATTGATTGCAGCAGAGCTTTCCTGTGCATGCAGTTATCCCCCTACAACAACATAGTTGTAACTATGACACCACATCTCTTTCTCTCTCATTTTACAGTACCAATTACCTCTGCTGATTATTGAAGCCATGGAATGGACAACTTGCTTTGCTTTGTCATAGTCCCGATGCATTTTCTCTGTCCCCAGGACTCATGGTTTTTCGAAATTACACTTCCTCTGACATTCTTCAGTTACTCACTTTTTATCCACCAGTTTCTTTAAAGAGACAATGTACACACATGGTGGATCAGTTTTGGGAACCAACAAACAATGCTCCTGTTTACAGGCTTCTGCCCTGGGAAAAACACTATGCATATGACCTTCCTCCTTAAAGGACTGACAGGAACAAATAGGAATGATTTGAGGGAAAGGAAGAAAATTGTTTAAGCCAGGCCACCTCTCTGCTTCAAAGGGAAGCTTCTGTCTCATGCCTTCTCAGGAGAAAGGCCTAGAGCATGCATGTTGCATGTTGTCATAGCAACAGAGGGATGTGAACTCAGCCTGACAGTACCTCTGAACATTCTTGGGATATATCCTTACCTTTCTTCCAGTTTTTGGTCTAGAGGTGGAGAGCAGACAAGGCAGAGAAGCCTTCCACAGATGGATTCTAGACTCTGCTTCCTTGCTCTGGAATTGGGATTTGCCTTCAGGAGCTGAATGAAAGTTTCTGTCCCAGGTAAGGCTTATAAAAACACTGAGCTGTCCATGTGATTTCCAGTAGGAATACTGGGAACAAGTCACACACCAGAGACCTTTCCAGATGCCCTATAAGATATTTCTAGGCTTCTTTCCTGTTTCTACTCACATTCACTTAGGTCTACCTATCTCCAAATAATTACTCTTTCCTGCTATAAAGACCAACTCCCATGGTAGGAACACTGGGTAGTGTCAGTTAGGTGTGTGTGTTACTCTATAACTGAAGCATAAGAGTATCATGCTTCACATCCCACCCTAACTGGTCCACCTCTCTGTAAGTAATTTTTCTCTCCATTATGAACCCCATTATAGCACCACTGAGTAGTGTCAGCTTGGGGTATGTGACTATACTCCAGAAACAGAAGCAGACCAAGCAACCTGCCAGGGGTTTGTGTGGTGTAGGCAGTGACAGTGTTGATACTGCCCTGCCCCTTCCACATCAGTGTGCACTCAGTGTGGTTTTCTTCCAAATGGCATTCAGGCTGACAGTTCCCCTGAATCCTCGGCAGATGTCCTAAGTTCCAGCTCTCCCCCATCTACACACTTTCATTATTAGTCGAAAGCCTGAACCTGTCTTAAGCTTAAAAGCCAATTCATAATAAAGATTAACTATGTTCATTCCTGTTTATGATTAAATGGCTGGTATTCAAGGTTCCATGTATGAGCCTGTAACCTTTATTACAAATGGTTTGGTAAGCTTGTCCCAGGAATGGTAAACATGTCTGTGTGGAACCTTGAAATCAGCTGGACATCCAAGCCCCTGTTCTTAGCACAAAAAAGATTTTCCTCACTGTGACAGAGATTAGGGATTAGAGGCAAAGTTAGGAGATAGGGGAATGTGGAGAAAGGAAAGGGAACAAATGACAGGAGACAAAGGTGGCAAGGGAGAGGGGAAAAGGGTGCATGTGTTGGTTGACAAAGGACCATTTCTGGATAGAAAGGGAGCAGACATAACCCATAGGAAACCAGCATTGTATAAAGGTACAAGGGAAAACCCAATGTTAGGAAAAGGAATTTAATTTTAATTACGCATGTTAATTAGGTTAGTCAAAGGAGGATTTGATTACTGGACTTTGATGGTTGGACCTTCCATAGTTGCCTCAGGAGGAGTAAGTGGCCAATTAATGAAGTAGACCTTTGTGGTTAGATTTAGTTTTGTAATCTAAAGGTTTTTAGCCTTTTGTTTATTTGTTTGTTTGTTTGTGTTGTTTTTTTTTTCAAGACAGAATTTCTCTGTGTAGCCTTGGTTGTCCTGGAACTCACTCTGTAGACCAGGCTAGCCTCAAACTCAGAAATGTGCCTGCCTCTGCCTCCCAAGTGCTGGGATTAAAGGTGTGCACCACTGCCGGCTAAAGGTTTTTAGCAAGACAGAGGAAATGTGGGAGAAACGCAATGCCTGCCAGGGCCATGCTTAAGTGGGCTAGAATCCCTTCATTGCCTTTGTTTTAAAAAGGTTTTAAACATCATGCTACACTAATTTTATTTTAATTGGTTCTGTGACTAACTATGGCAACCTTGCTATGGTTACTTGTTGTGATTACTTTGTTTAGACCACCTGTTGTGTTCTCATGTAACCCTGTTCATTTCTCCATATTTGCAATCCCTACACCTAAGCTCTATAAATACCTTATTTTCCTCATATCCAGTGCTGATCTCTTTAATTGTGCCTTAGTGGGAATCAGCTCTTGTACACAAATCAAAAAGTTTGCTTTAATTAATTGCTTGCTTTAATTATTTTGGACATAATCATTTTGGTCAGTGGTCTTTAGCACCTCTGAATAGAAATTCCATTTTTGTTTTATTTCATCAATGTGAAGAAGTAGTGTGTTTGCACACCTCTCTCGTGAAATGCTGACATCAGCATGTGTACATGGCCTTCTATCCCACTTCATAAAATCTGTTAACCCTTATCTTTGTAGAGTGTAAATTCTCAGTCATTTATTTATTTATTTTTGGATACTTATTTTTTATGCTTAGTTAAATTTTTATTGTATATTTTATTTATTTACATTTCAAATGTTGTCCCCTTTCCTGATATCTACCCCTAGAAACTCTCTATCCTGTGCCCCCTCTTCCTGGTTCTATGAGGGTGTGCCCCTAACTACCCACCCAATCCTAACTCTCTGTCCTTGCATTCCCCTAAAATGGGGCACCTAGCCTTCATGGAACCAACATCCTCTTCTCCCATTGATGCAAGACAAGTCCTTCCTGTGCTACATATACAGCTGGATCCATGGGCCCCTCTATGTGTACCCCTTGGTTGGTAGTTTAGGCACTGGGAGCCCTGGTTAGTTGATATTGTTGTTCTTCCTGTGGGGCTGCAAACACTTTCAACTCCTTCAGTCCTTTCTCTAACTTCTCCTTTGGAAGAGTAATCAATTTAATGTTTGGCTGTGAGTATCCACCTCTGTATATGTCAGGTTCTGGTAGAGCCTCTCAGGAGAGAGCCATATCAGGCTCCTGTCAGCATACATTTCTTGGCATTTCTTGACTGTATATGTGAGGGATCTCCAGGTGGGGCAGTCTCTGGATGGCCTTTCCTTCAGTCTTTGCTCCACACTTTGTCTCAGTATTTGCTCCTGTGAATATTTTGTTACCCCTTCTAAGAAGCACTGAAACACACACCCATTTTCCTTCTTCTTGTGCTTCATGTGGTCTGTGAATTTTATCTTGGGCATTCTGAGCTTTTGGGCTAATATCCATTTATCAGTAAGTGTATACCATGTGTGTTCTTTTGTGACTGGGTTACTGTAATCTTCAGCCAAGAGCTGGCTGTCTTAGCCCTTGCCTTGCCACAAACAACTATGCCTCTCTCCAAGTTCCTGCTATTAGCTATGCCCTGGAGAAGCAATTCACCCGCCTCCTAGACCAACGATAAAGACGCTGATTGGGGATTGGGCAACGAGATGCTGATGGACTGGGGGAGGAGTTTTTGCCTGCCTGCCTGTTTCTCAGTTGAATAATACACTTTTGGACTTGAAGCAGAACCATGCCTCGATCCCATTTTTTATTTCCTCTCGCCGTCTGATTCCCTTAATTTCTTCTAGGGTCCTACTCCTCTTTTAGAAGATTCCATTCTTATGTAGCTGCAGGTCACTGCAACAGGTTACCTCACTCAGGATGATATTTTCTACCTCCATCCATTTGCCTAAGAATTTCATGGAGTTATTGTTTTTAATAGCTGAGTAGTACTCCACTGTGTAAATGTACCACAATTTCTGTATCCATTCCTTTATTGAAGGATATCTGGGTTCTTTCCAGCTTCTGACTATTATAAACAAGGCTGCTATGAATATAGTGGAGCATGTGTCATTGTTATAAGTTAGCACATATTTTGGGTATATGCCCAGGAGTGGTATACTAAGTTCTCAGAGAATACTATGTGCGATTTTCTGAGGCACTGATTTCCAACTTGTAATCCCCCCAACAAAGGAAGAGTGTTTCTATTCTCCACATCCTCACCAGGATCTGCTGTCACCTGAGTTTTTATCTTACCCATTCTGACTGGTATAAGGTGGAATCTCAGGGTTGTTTTGATTTGTACCCCTGATGACTAATGATGTTGAACATATCTTTAGGTGCTTCTCAACCATTTGACTTTCCTCAATTGAGAATTCTTTGTTTAGCTCTATACCACATTTTTAATTGTTTGGAGTCTAATTTCTTGATTTTTTTTTTTTGTTTTTTGTTTTTTGTTTTTTT
>NW_022196904.1:39291250-39303484 GCF_008632895.1 Mastomys coucha
CATGTGTCCTTGTTACATGTTGCAGTATTTTTTGGGTATATGCCCAGGAGTGGTATACCTGGGTCCTCTGGTAGTACTAATTTCTTGATTTTTTAAAATATATTGGATATTAGCCCTTTATTGGATGTAGGATTGGTAAAGTTGTTTTTCCAATCTGTTGGTTGCCTTTTTGTCATATTGACAGTGTCCATTTCCTTACAGAAGCTTTGCAATTTTATGACGACCATTTGTAAATTCCTGATCTTAGAGTATAAGCCATTGTTCAGGAACTTTTCCCTTGGGCCCATGTTTTCGAGGCTCTTCCCCACTTTCTTTTCTATTAGTTTCAGTGTATTTGGTTTATGTGGCATTCCTTGATTCCATTGGACTTCAGCTTTGTACAATGAGATAAAAATGGATTGATTTGAATTCTCCTAGATGCTGACTACCAGTTGAACTAGCACCATTTGTTGAAAATGCTGTCTTTTCTCCACTGGATAGTTTTAGTTCCTTTGTCAAAGATCAAGGGAAAATAGGTGTGTGGGTTCATTTCTGGGTGTTCAGTTCTATTCCTTTTATCTACATGCCTGTCTCTTTACCAATACTATACAGTTTTTATCATTATTACTCTGTAGTACAGCTTAAGGTGAGGAATGGTGATTCCCCCAAAAGTTCTTTTATTGTTGAGTATAGGTTTTGCTATGCTGTCTTTTTTTTTCTCTTCAAGACAGTCTGTGTAGCCCTAGCTGTCCTAGAACTCATTCTGTGGACCAGGCTGGCCTTGAACTCAGAAATATGCCTGCCTCTGCCTCCAAAGTGCTAGAATTAAAGGCATGTACCACCACTGCTCCACAAAATGCATATCCCAAGCTGGCCTCAAACTCCAGATCCCCCTGCCTCTACTTCCTTCAGCAAATCCTACCAGCCTGTGCCACTGGTACTGGATGATTTTTTTGTTATTCCAAATAAATTTAAGAATTGTTCTTTCTAACTATGTGAAGAGTTGAGTTGGAATTTTGATGGGGATTTCATTGAATCTGAATATTGTTTTTGGCAAGATGGCTATGGAAATGTCTCTCTGTGTCACAAAAGTATGTTTCCTGTACCCAGAAAAATTCTGGGTCCTGTTTATGTATCCAGTTAGTTAGTCTATGTCCTTTTATTGGGAATTGAATCCATTGATGTTAAGGGATATTAAGGAAAAGTGATTATTGCTTCCTGTATTTTTTTAATTAAAGGTAAATTATGTTTTTGTGGCTATCTTGTTTTGAGTTTGTTGGAAAAAGATTATGTTCTTGCCTTTTCAAGGATGTGGTTTCCCTCCTTATGTTGGAGTTTTTCATTTGTTATCCTTTCTAGGGCTGGATTTGTGGGATGATTTTGTGTAAATTTGTTTTTGTCATGGGATATCTTGGTTGTCCATCTATGTTAGTTGATATTTTTGCTTGGTATAGTAGCCTCAGCTGGCATTAGTGTTCTCTTAAGTTCTGTATGACATCTGTCAAAGGTATCCTGGCTTTTAAAGTCTCTAGTGAGAAGTCTGATGTAATTCTGATCAGTTTGCCTTTATATGTTACTTGACTTTTTCCCCTTACTACTTTTAATATTCTTTCTTTGTTTTGTGCATTTGGTGTCTTGATTATTATGTTATTGGAGAAATTTCTTTTCTGGTTCAGCCTATTTGGAGTTTGATAGAGGTATTGTATGTTCATGGGCATCTCTTTCTTTAGATTAGGGAAGTTTTCTTCTATAATTTTGTTGAAGATATTTATTGGTCCTTAAAGTTGGGAGTCTTTGCTCTCTTCTATACCTATTATTCTTAGGTTTGCTCTTCTCATTGTTTCCTGATTTCCTGGATGTTTTGGGTTAGGAGCTTTTTGTATTTTGCATTTTCTTTGACTGTTGTGTCAATATTTTCTATGGTATCTTCTGCACTCTTCTGTCTCTTGTATTCTGTCGGTGATGCTTGCATCTATGACTCTTGATATCATACCTATGCTTTCTATCTCCAGAGTCATCTCCCTTTATGATTTCTTTATTGTTACTTCTTCCATTTTTAGATCCTGTATGGGTTTGTTTGTTTCCTTCACCTGTTTGATTGTTTTTTTCCTGTAATTCTTTAAGGGTTTTGTGTGTGTGTGTGTGTGTGTGTGTGTGTGTTTCCTCTTTAAGAGCTTCTACCTGTTTACCTGTGTTCTCCTGCATTTCTTTAAGTGAGTTATTTATGTCCTATTTAAAGTCCTCTATCATCATCATGAGAAAAGAATTTTAAATCTGAATCTTGCTTTTCCAGTGTGATGGGGTATCCAAGAATTGTTATGGGTTGAGAACTAGGTTCTGATTTTGCCATGTAACCTTGATTTCTGTTGCTTATGTTCTTGTGCTTACCTCTCACCATCTGGTTATCTCTAGTGTTATTTATACTCACTGTCTTTTACTGGAGACTATCCCTCCTGTTATCTTAGTTGTGTCAGAATTTCTCAGAGTCCAGCTGTTTCTGTGATTCTGTGATTCTGAGATCCTGTGTGTGTAAGAGCTCCTGAGAGTCAAGCTTCCACTGGGATGCTGAAATCTAGTTGTGACCAACTTCTTGGCACTGGCATTACCTACACTGGGGCACAAAATCTTCACAGGGCCAAGGTCCTCTCCTCCCATTGATGATCAAATTTGCAATTCTCTACTATACTGATGCTGCCAGAACAATCAGACCCACCATGTGCAGTCCTTGATTGGTGGTTGAGACCCTTGGAGCTCTGAGGGTACTAGTTAGTTCATATTGTTGTTCGTCCTAAGGGGCTGCAAACTCCTCAGCTCCATTGGTCCTTTCTCTAACTCTTTCATTGGGGGACCATGTACTCAGTTCGATGGATGGCTGTGAGCCTCTACATCTGTATTAGTCAGGTACTGTCAGAGCCTCTCAGGAGATAGCTGTATTTAGATTGGTTTGTCTTTCCTTCAGGTCTGCTCCAAAGTTAATCTCTGCAACTCCTTCCATGGGTATTTCTTTCCCCCTTTTAAGAAGGAATGAAATGTCCACCTTTTGGTTTTCCTTCTTCTTGTGTTTCTTGTGGTTTGTGGGTTGTTCTTCCTGTATTCCAAACTTCTGGGCTAATAACCACTTATCAGAGAGTGCATACTATGTGTGTTCTTTTGTGATTGGGTTACCTCACTCAGGATGATATTCTCTAGATCCATTCATTTCCCTAAGAATTTCATAAATTCATTGTTTTTAATAGCTGTGTAATACTCCACTATGTAGATGTACCACAATTTCTGTATCCACTCTTCTGTTGAAGGATATCTGGGTTGTTTCCAGTTTCTGGCTATTATAAATAAGGCTGCTATGAATATGGTGGAACGTGTGTCCTTATTACATGTTGGAGCATCTTTTGGGTATATGCCCAGGAGTGGTATAGTTGGATCCTCTGGTAGAACTATGTCCAATATGACATTTTCAAGTAAATAGGTGGATTTGGAAATGATCCTTCTGAAGAAAAAAAACCAGACACTAAATATTAAATATAATATTTTATGTCACATATATAGATAACACATTTGAAATTCAAGACATGTTTGTTTAAATTGAGCATCCATAGAAGTCAGAAAAGTGGTTCATGGCTGTTAAGGGCATGGGCAAAGAATTAAACTCAGGTGTTATGAAGGGGAAAGGAGAATAATGGAACAGCAAAATTGAATGGGATAGAGGATGGATGAGCAGTGTAGAGATGTGAGAACAGGGAAGCTACCCATAACACCAAACTTTTCTTTTAGAAAAAGCAATGTGGAAGCCCATTACTGTAATCACTTTCTAAAATACATACATACACATTTGTGAATAAAGTTATTCTACAATGGAAGAGAAAGTATTTCCTCCAGCCAACATAGGCTATCAAATTAGATGCCCAGTGTCTTTTGAAGATGTTGGCCACTGTGGTTCTATAGGCTCCCAACCCCCAAACACTGCAGGCCAATGTTCTTGATCACTCTCTAGAACTTGATGCTAAGACTGTATTGATGAAGATACCACATATTTGAGTCATAGAACATGGAGAAATCAAGGTGTTTTTTTCTGGCTTAAATTTGGAAGGATCTCTCTCTCCATAATGGGGAAGGTATGGCAGCATGAGTGGGCTGGTCACATTACATTGCAGTTTGGAAGCACAGAATAAACAAGTAGGGAGGCTACTTCTAGCACTGACCCACTTCTATCTGCAAAGCTACAATCTTCCCTTTTGACATTCCTGATGTGGGACAAGTGTTCAACTGTAGGAGCTTGCGTGACACTCTTCACATTGAAACTGCCATACTTCATCACAATAGTTTGATGGCTGAATGTCTCCCAGAAAGGCTCCCAATTTATCCCACTCTGGAAGAAGGAGGGATAGTTAAAATTAGTCCTCTTCCTAGCTCCCGTTCCCCACATCCCAGGAAGTTAAATGACCAAATTTTGAGTTTGCAGTAAATTTCTAGCAACCTCATTCTTCCTTTGGTTTGGTGCCCTACATGACTCTATATGGAAATAGATTACCAGAAAGGGAGAATTGGTACAAAGGGCTAGGAAAGTTAAAGTGTGAAAATCCTGGGGCAATAACTTGAATTGTCAGGATGCTAGGGATACCAGGGGAGCCCACACTCACCTAGAACAGAAGGGAGAAGGAAGAAGAATCATTGTGAGAGGAAGTGACCTGGGGTTGAAATTAGTGGGCTATAAAGTGAACAAGTAAAAATAAACAAGAATATACTGTGGCAAGGGATTATTGTTCCCATTTCTCTCAGGATCCCAGGTCTACTGTTCTCTGCATTATCCTCTGTACCCTCATCTGAAGTATGGCTGTACCTAGCCAAGGGCCTACTGTCATATTAGGGAGAAAACTCTATTAGAGGAAATACCTTGATTAGATAGATATTTTGAGGTCTTATATTCATTAGTATTTAATATAAGAGGGCCCTCACCACTGCAAAGGACACCATCCCCAGAAAGGATGTCTTGAACTCTATAAGAAATACAACTGACAATCAGTGAGCCTGCCCCCAGAAGTCCAACATTTTCTCTGCTTCACATTCTTGCTTTAATTGTGATTAAATGAAGATTAGCACTTCTACTGAAGTCCCAAATGTTTCTCTATCACACTGGGATGACAGAATGAAGCTTAGCTTGTTGCAGAATGGTTGGGCCATACTTAATCGAAGTTCATCAACATGGAATGAAACATTGTATACTCACTGCAGCAACCAGAAAGCCCACAATTTAGGGTCACAAAATTCTTTAGGGTCAGCATTCAGGAGCTGTGGTATGGTATGGGGAATAATGCTACATCTTAATCTGAGAGCCAAACTTGGCAATGTGCAACAATCTCTCATATGATACTAAATTTGAAGGTATAACTGCTGCAAGATTATGAGGTCATGGATAGAAGCTGAGTTTTGTTCCTTTTAGCTAGAGTCAGAGTCCCTACGGAGGGGCCATTTTTAAAGGTACAACCGCAGTTGCAGTGAAGACTGTAGGATATTAGATATGCTTGGACAATGGTATATCTACAAAAACAGTCACTTGGAGCCAATATGATCCCAAAAGGCAAGCTGTTTGGGCTCTATATGGCAGAGATGGACAAATGGGATTCCCCAACTCCTTTGAAATTAGATGACTGCACAATTGGGCATTGAGTTACAGAATTTGGGTCAGAAGTGATAGATTGTGAATTTCCTTTTTGGGATGCTCAATTTCATTTTTTTTCTTGGAATAGGAAATATTTTATTTGTTTTAAACTTTACAATAGCCCACAATTAAAAGACTCTGGATAAATAAAGGGACCTTCAACTTTTAACATGTTTAAATTTTTAGAGATTCTGAAACTCTTAAATCTGACTGACTTCATTTTATGATATTAACATGAGCTCCCAAACCCCCCTATCCCACTTCTCTTCCCCTGCTCAGTAACCCACTCAATCACGCTTCCCTGTCCTGGTATTCCCCTACACTGGGACATCTATCCTTTACAGGACCAATGGCCTCTTCTCTTATTGATATTCTACAAGGGTATCCTCAGCTACATATACTCATGCTGGAGCCATGAGTCCCTCTATGCACCCCTGTTGGTTGGTAGTTTAGTCCCTGGGAGCTCTGGGGATACTGGCTGGTTCATATTGTTGTTCTTCTTATGGGGCTGCAAACATCTTCAGCTCCTTGGGTCTTCTCTCTAGCTCCTCTATTGGGGACCCTGTGCTCAATGGATGTCTGTGAGCATATACTTCTGTGTTTGTCAGTCTAATCAATACTTCTGAGATTGCCAGCAAGCATTACTACACCTGATTTTAACTTTTTTTTAATTAGATATTTTCTTTATTTACATGTCATATGATTTCTCCTTTCCCAGTATTCCCTCCAAAAACAAACAAACAAACAAACAAAAACAACAATAACAAACCCCTGTTGCCTCCCCCCAGTGCTTGCCACCCTACTCTCTCCCACTTATTGGCCCTGTCATTCCCCTACACTGGGGCACAGAACCTTCACAGGGCCAAGGGCCTCTCCTCCCATTGATGATTGACTTTGCAATCCTCTGCTATACACATGCTGCCAGAACAATCAGTCCCACCATGTATAGTCCTTAGTTGGTGGTTGAGTCCCTGATTTTAACTCTTATACATTGCATGCCATTCAGAAAATGAAATGGCAAGGAAGCTTCATAGATAAACCACTTTAACTAAAAGAGACTACAAGTGCCTAGTAATGCATCCAACAACCCTGGAGCACACATCCTTCTAAGCAACACACAAAAGTTTCTCTACAGTATTTTAGCTCATAAGTTAGTCTTCACAAAAGCTACCAAATCGAATTGCTTCCTATCTTACCAAATACAATTAGAAATGAACAATGCAGTTCATATTGTTGTTCCTACTAGTACCCTCAGAACTCCCAGGGACTAAAACTCCAACCAAAGAATACAAATGGGGGGACTCATGGCTCCAGCAGCAGGCCTATAGCAGAGGATGATCAAGTCTGTCATCAATGGGAGGAGAGGACCTTGGCCCTGCCCTGTAAAGGTTCTATACCCCAGTTTTGGGAAATGCCAGGATCAGTAAGCAGGAGTGGATGGGTTGGTGAGCAGGGGGTGTGGAAAGGGAACAGGGGATTGTTTTAGCTTTTGTTTAATTTCTCTCTCTCTCTCTCTCTCTCTCTCTCTCTCTCTCTCTCTCTTTCTCTCTCTCTCTCTCCATCTCTCTCTCTCTCTAGGAGGCCTTGGAAAGGAGATGCTGTAAATAAAGAAAACATCTAATAAAAAACAGAAATGAACAATGTAAACAACAGAAAATATGCAAAGATATAAAGATTGTATAACTAATGAATTATAAAAATAAGACACCCAGTGTCCTGCTTACTGGCAGGCAGGGGACAATAAAATAAACAACAGAAAACAACCAAAGATATAAAGATTGTTTGGCCAATAAATTAGAAAAATAATACACCCAGAGGCCTGCTCACTTCCATGCATTCCTGGTGGGCAGGGGCTATTACAGTGAGTAAGTATGTGGTGGAGATGAGGGAGAGAAAGGGAAGAGGAATGGTTTTTGCACTCTGAAGAGATGAATTGGAGATGAGAGAGTGATGAGGAGGAGTCTCATGTGAGAAGTCATGTGCTACTTCCTGGGGCCATTTCTTTTTCTTTTTTTTTCTTTTATTATTTTACCTTATTTTTTATTAGATATTTTCTTTATTTACATGTCATATGATATCTCCTTTCTCATTTCCCCCTCCAAAAAATAAAATAAAATAAAATAAAAAACCCTGTTCTATCCTCCTTCCCCTCCACTCACCAACACACCCTCTCCCAATTCCTGATCCTGGCATTCCCCTACACTGGGGCATAGAACCCTCACAGGACCAAAGGCTTCTCCTCCCACTGCTGACTGATTAGGCCATCCTCTGCTATACATATGCTGCTGGAGCCATTAGTCCCCCCATGTGTACTCTTCAGTTGGTGCTTTAGTCCCTGGGAGCTCTGAGCACACTAGTTAGTTCATATTGTTGTTCATTATAAGGGGCTGCAAACTCTGATGCCTAAGGATTGTGTAGTGCTGAATGCACCCATCACTGGCTTCAGTACTCAAGAGAGTTCCCCCTTACATCTTCAGCTACAGCACTAGGCAGAGCAGTCCTTTCACTTTGCCTGGGTAGAATTGCAGTGCTGGCTTGGTGGAAGGGCTGGTGGTTAGCATATAGAAGAATGCAAATGGACCCATTTTTATCTCTTTGTACAAAGTTCAAGTAAAAGTGGATTAGGGGCCTTTACATAAATCAAGATATACTGAAATTTATAGAAAAGAAAGTGGGGAAGAGCCTCAAACATGTGGGGACAGGAGAAACATTTCTGAACAGAACACCACCGGCTTGTGCTATAAGACCATGAATCAGTAAATGAGACCTCATAATATTGTAAAGCTTCTGTAAGGCAAAGGATACTGTCAATGAGACAAAAAGGCAACCAACATATTGGGAAAAGTTCTTTACCAACCCTACATCCAATAGAGGGATAGTACCCAATAAATTCAAAGAACTCAAGAAGTTAGACTCAAGAGAATCAAATAACCCTATTAAAAATGGAGTACAGAGCTAAAAAAAGAATTTTCAACTGAGTAATATCGAATGGCTGAGAAGCACCTAAAGAAGTATTTAACATCCTTAGATACGTGTATGTGGGCTTTCTATTGTTTATATTGAAATTATGGAGCAGCCTTAATCTATGGTGATCTGATAGGATGCAAGGAATTATTTCAGTCTTCTTGTATCTGTTGTGGCTTGTTTTGTGGTCAATTATATGGTCAATTTTGGAGAAGGTACCATGAGGTGCTGAGAAGGAAATATATTCTTTTGCTTTAGGATGAAAGGTTCTATAAATATCTGTTAGATCCATTTGGTTCATAACTCCTGTCAGTTTCACTGTGTCTCTGTTTAGTTTCTGTTTCCATGATCTCTCCTTTGTAGAGAGTGTGGTGTTACAGTCTCCCACTATTATTGCCTGGGATCTTATGTGTGCTTTGATCTTTAGTAAAGTTCCTTTTATGAATGTGTGTGCCCTTGCATTTGTTGCTTAGATATTCAGAATTGAGAGTTCATCTTGGTAGAGTTTTCCTTTGGCCTGAAGTGTCGTTCCTTATCCTTTTTGATAACTTTTGGTTGAAAGTCAATTTTATTTAATATTAGAATGGCTACTCCAGCTTGTTTCTTGGGACCATTTGCTTGCAGAATTGTATTCCAACCTTTTATTCTGAGGTAGTGTCTTTCTTTGACACTGAGATACATTTCCTGTATGCAGCAAAATGCTGGGTCCTTTTTACATATCCAGTCTGTTAGTCTATTTTTTTTTCTAAATCAGGGAATTGATGTTAAGAGATATTGTGGAAAAGTGACTCTTACTCCCTGTTATTATTGTGTTAGAGGTAGCATTATGTTTGTGTGCCTATTTTCTTTTGGATTTGTTGAAAGATTACTTTCTTGATTTTTCTAGAGGGTAATTTCCCTTTTTGTGTTGGTGTTTTCCATGTATTATCCATGTAGGGCTAGACTTGTGGGACAATATTGTGTAAATTTGGTTTTGTCATGGAATATCTTGTTTTCCCCATCTATGGTAATTGAGAGTTTTGTTGGGTATAGTAGTCTGGGCTGGCATTTATGATCTTTTAGGGTCTGTATGACATTGGCTTAGGATCTTCTGGCTTTCACAGTCTCTGGTGAGAAGTCTGGTGTAGTTCTGTTAGGTCTGATATGTTAGTTGACCTTTTTCCCTTACTGCTTTTAATATTCTATCTTTATTTAATGCATTTGCTGTTTTGATTATTATGTGAAGGGAGGAATTTCTTTTCTGGTCCAGTCTATTTGGAGTTCTGTAGTCTTCTTGTATGTTCATGGGCTTCTCTTTCTTTAGGTTAGGGAAGTTTTCGTCTACAATTTTTTTGAAGATATTTACTGGTCCTTTAAGTTGGGAAACTTCACTCTCTTCTATACCTATTATCCTTAAGTTTGGACTTCTTATTGTGTCCTGGACTTCCTGGATCTTTTGTGTTATGAACTTTTTGCATTTTGCATTTCCTTTGACTGTTATATCAATGTTTCCTATGGTATCTTCTGCCCCTGAGATTCTCTCTTCTATCTCTTGCATTCTGTTGGTGATGCTTACATCCATGACTCCTTATCTCTAAATTCAGGGTTTTCTAACTCCAGAGTTGTCTTCATTTTGATTTATTTATTGTTTCTATTTCCAGTTTTATATCTTGGATGGTGTTGTTTGTTTCCTTCACCTGTTTGATTGTGTTTTCCTGTAATTCTTTAAGGGATTTTTGTGTTTCCTCTTTAAGGGTTTCTACCTGTTTACCTGTATTCTCCTGTATTTCTTTAAGGAAGTTATTTATGTCCTTCTTAAAGTCCTCCATCATCATCATGAGAAGTGATTTTAGATCCAAATATTGCTTTCCCGGTGTAATAGTGTGTCCAGGACTTGCTTTGGTGGGAGAATTGGGTTCTGATGATGCCAAATAACCCTGGTTTCTATTGCTTCTGTTCTTGCACTTGCCTTCTGTTATCTGATTATCTCTATTCCTCCACGCCCTCCTATATCTGACAGAAGCCTATCCTTCCTGTAATCCTGATGAGTCAGAACTCTTCAGAATCCAACTGTCTTTGTGATCCTGTGATTCAAGTATCCTGTGATCCTGAGATTCTGGGTTTATCAGAGTTCCTGAGTGTCAAGGTGCCTCTGTAACCATGAGATCCTGGTGTGACCAAGCTCTGTGGGCTGTGGGAATGGCTGCTGAGTTCCTCGTGCCCAAGGTAGAATGGCCCAGACTAGAAGGCATTTATTTCTATCTTTTGAGGTCTTATAGAATTTCTTTCTACAGAGCCTTGATGTTATTGTTGTACAGATCTTTCACTTGCTTGGTTAGAGTCACACCAAGATATTTTATATTATTTGTTATTATTGTAAAGGGTGTTGTTTCCCTAATTTATTTCTCATCCCATTTATTCTTTGTGTAGAGGAAGGCTACTGACTTGTTTAAGTTAATTTTATATCCAGTCACTTTGCTTTAGTTATGAGCTGTAGGAGTTCTCTGGTGGAATTTTTTGGGTTGCTTATGTATACTACCATATCATCTGCAAATAGTGATATTTTGACTTCTTTCTTTCCAGTTTATATTCCTTTGACCTTCTTTTGTTGTCTAATTGTTCTGGCTAGAACTTCAAGTGCTGTGTTAATAAATAGGGAGAGAGTGAACAGCATTGTCGCGTACTTGAGTTTACTGAGATTGATTTAAGTTTCTTTCTATTTAGTTTGATGTTGGCTATTGATTTGTTGTATATTGCTTTTAGTATGTTTCGGTCAGTGCTTTAAATTCCTGATCTTTCTGAGACTTTTAACTTGATAGGAAGTTGAATTTTGCTAAAGGTTTTTCAGCATCTAATGATATTATCAGGGTTTTTCTCTTTGAGTTTGTTTATGTAGTAAATTATGTGATGGATTTCCATATATTGAACCATCCCTGCATCTGTTGAATGAAGCCTACTAGATTATAGTGAGTGATCCTTTTGATATGTTGTTGGATCTGGTTTGTGAGCATTTTATTGAATATTTTTGTATTAATATTTATAAGGGAAGTTGGTCTGAAGGTTTTTTTTTTATTTGTTGTGTCTTTATGCCATTTAGGTATCAGTGTAAATGTGGCTTTATAGAACAAATTAGATAGTGTTCCTTCAGTATCAATTTTGTAGAATAGTTTAAGAAGTATTATTATTAGGTTTTCATTGAAGTTCTGATAGAATTTTGCACAAATCCTCTGGCCTTGCAATTTTTTTTAGTTGGAACACTTTTAGTGAATGCTTATATTTTCTTAGGGTTTATGGGACTATTGAGATGGTTTGTCTGTTCCTGATATAACTTTGGTACCTGGTATCTGTCTAGAAAATCATGCATTTCATGTAGATTTTCTAGTTTTGTTGAGTATAGGCTTTTGTAGTAGGATCTGATGATTTTTTTTGATTTACTCAATTTCTGTTGTTATGTTTCCCTTTTCATTTCTGATTTTGTTAATTTGGATATTTTCTCTGTGCCCTCTAGTTAGTTTGGCTAAGGGCTTATCTTGTTGATTTTCTTAAAGAACCACTCCTGGTTTAGTTGATTCTTTGTATGGTTCTATTAATTTCTCTTGATTGATTTCAACCCTGATTTTGATTATTTCCTGCCATCTTCTCCTCTTGGGTGTACT
>NW_022196904.1:39303494-39311677 GCF_008632895.1 Mastomys coucha
GATTGCAGATGTAATTTTAAAGTGCTAATTCATTATATTTCTAATTTGTTTATGAAGGCACTTGGAGCTATGAGCTCTCCTCTTAACAATGCTTTCATCGTGTCCCATAAGTTTGTGGATGTTGTGCCTTTATTTTTATTAGATTCTAAAAAGTGTTTAATTTCTTTCTTTACTTCTTCCTTTACCAAGTTATCTTTGAGTAGAGTGTTGTTCAACATCTATGTGGGCTTTCTGTTGTTTTTGTTGCTATTAAAGACCAGCCTTAGATGGGGGATCTGGTACAGTCTAATATGCTGATGTAGTGACCAACTTTGTTACTGAGGTGTGTTTCTTATGTCCAGCAAAATGCTGATTCTGTTTACTTATCCATTCTTTTAGCCTATGTCTTTTTATTGAGGAATTGAGTCCACTGATGTTGAAAAATATTAAGGACCAATGGTTGTTGGTTCCTGTTATTTTTGTTGTTAGAGTTGGGATTATGTTTGTGTGGGTTCTCTACTTTGTGTTTGTTGTAAAAAAAATTAATTTTTTGCTTTTTCTTGGGTGAAGTTTCTCTCATTGTGATGGGGTTTTCCTTCTATTATATACTGTATGTCTGGTTTAGTAGAAAGATATTGTTTAAGTTTGGAATTGTCATTGAATATCTTGGTTTCTCCATCTATGGTAATTGAGAGTTTTGCTGGGTGTAGTAGCCTGGGCTAGCTTTTCATTCTTGTAGGGTCTGTATGACATCTGCCCAATATATTATGGCTTTTAGAGTCTCTGTTGAGAAATCTGGTGTAGTTCTGATAGGTTTGCCTTTACATGTTTCTAGACCTTTATCCTTAACTAATATTCTTTCTTTGTTCTATGTATTTGGTGTTTTGATTATTATGTGACGTGGGGAATTTCTTTTTTGTTCCCATCGATTTTGTGTACTTTAGGTTTCTTGTACATTTATAGACATTCCTTTTTCTAGGTTAGGAAGGTTTTTTTCTATGATTTTTTTGAAGATGTTTACTGGCACTTTGAGTTAGGAATCTTTCTTCTCTTCTATACTTTTTATTCTTAGGTTTGATCTTTTCCTTTTGTCCTGCATTTCTTGGTTGTTTGAAGTTACCAGCTTTTTTCACTTTGTATTTTCTTTAACTGTTGTGTCAATGTTCTGTATAGTATCCTCTATGCCTAAGATTCTTTCTTCTATCTCTTGTATTCTGTTGGTGATACTTATATCTATGACTCCCAGTCTCTTTCCAAATTTTTCTATCTCCAGGTTTGTCTCCTTTTTGTGATTTGTTTATTGTTTCTATTTCCATTTTTAGATCCTGGAAGGTTTTCTTAAATTTGTTTACCTGTTTGATTGTGTTTTTCTGTATTTCTTGAAGGTATTAGTGCATTTCCTATTTAAGGTCTTCTACTTATTTACACATGTTTTCCTGTAGTTTTTAGGGGAGTTATTTATGTCCTCCTTAAGGTCCTCTATCAGTTAGGATTTTAGATCTGAATCTTGCTTTTCAGTTTTGTTACAGTATCCAGGGCTTGCTGTGGTGTGAGGACTTGGTTGTGATGTTGATAAGTAGGATTGGTTTCTGTTGCCTATTTTCTTGTCCTTGCCTGTTGCCATGTGGTTATGTCTGGTGTTATTTGCCCTTGCTTTCTCTAACTGGAGCCTGTCCTTCCTGTGGGCCTGGTTTTGTTGTGATTCCTTTTGTCTGGCTGTCTCTGGGTATGGGAGTGTGTCTCATGAGCCTGATCTGTGATTCTAGCTGTTTCAGAACTCTGTGGGTTCAAGATGTCTGTGTGTGTGGAAAGTGTGGGGAGCATAGCTGTAGTACAGTATTTGAAAGGAATGAAGGTATGTCTTAGGCAGGGCAGACAGTCCTGTATCCTCTGTGCCCCTGGGGTCCCAGTTAGTTTATGTTTTGTGTTTGGGAACTTACCTGTAAGCCTGGGTATGTTGGAACTCCTTGGGGTCAATTTGTCTCTGGGTGTGGGTTAGGTGAGGGGTGGTGGAGCACTATATCTGCTCTCAGCTACACTTCAAATGTATTTTTTGATGTGTATGTCTGGCCTTTTTCTATCACATTTTGTTCTGTCTTCCATGATGCAAGATTTTCTCTCTTTCCATATACTCATATATCTTTATTACATTCTATATAGGGGCATAGAAAGAGTCCTTAAGTCATAGACTGAGTCCTCAAGCCATAGGCCATGATAATCCTTCTCTTTTTATGATAATCAAAACATAGTGACTGTAATACATTTCAGCAAAACAAGAACAAGAAAGACAACAACAAAAAACAAAACAGCAACAATAAAAACCCAAAGCCAATACCAAAAGAAACCAACCCAAAATATATATTGTTATCATTCACAAATTATGGATATATTAGGTTAAAATAAATTGGCAGAGCCTGAGCAATACTGATTTGAATGCACATATCCACCATTGAAATGAGCATGGTAACCCCAATGGAGAAGTTATGGGAGGAGTTAAGGAGCTGAAGGGGTTTACAACCCCAAAGGAAGAACAACAATATCAACTAACCAGACCTCCCAGAGCTCCTAGGGACTAATCCACCAACCAAAGAGTACACATGTATAGGACAGTGGTCTGTTCAGGCAACCTGGACCCAGTCAAGTAATAGGTCTGGGAATTCTGGAGCCCCAGTGGGAGATAGTTTCTGCATGCAAGGGAAGGAAGGTGTTTGGCCATAACTCCTGGGTCCCTGGTTCCTGTTTCAGTCACAACCTCTCAAAGCCCCCAACATGAGATGTGTGTTTTGTCTCATAGACAATGCCCCAAGCTCACAGCATTCTAGCTGGACCCTACCCCCAGTCATCTGACCACCGCCAGAGAGCCCTGCATCATACAATATAAGGGGTAGTTTACCCCCTCTCCTCTCTCTTGCTTCCTTTCTTTCCCTCTTGCTCTCTGTCTTCTCTCTTGCCCTCTCTTCTTCTCTTGCTCTCCTGCTTTCTTCCTCTCCTTTCTCTCTTTCTTCTCTTCTTTTCTGCTTCCCCCTCTCTCTCTCTTTCTCTCTCTCTCTCTCTCCATGGCCATGACCAGCCTATTTTCTCTTTCCTATAATAAAATATGTCACAATTATGCATTGCTTCCTTTTAACTATCATGCCATGGAACTACAGGCATCAGCAGCAGAGAGCCACAGGATTCGGCAGCAGAGAGCCTAAAGCATCATCAGTGGCAGTGAGATCTGGCCTCACACACATGCAGGGACCCATGGCCCCAGCTACATATGCAGCAGAGGATATCCTTATCTGGCATCAATGAGTGGTGAGCCCCTTGGTCTGATAGAGGCTCGATGGCCCAACATAGGGCAATGCTATAGTGGTGAGAAGAGTGTATGAGTGAGTTGATGAGCACCCTCATAGAAACAGTGGGAAGGAGAAGGGTATAAGTTGTTTGTAGAGGGGAAACTAGAAAGGTGCGTAATATTTTAATGTAAATAATATAACAAATAAAAAATTACAAAAAAACCTAGACAGACCAACACACACACACACACACACACACACACACAAAGACACTTCTATTGGAGCATTAGTTTCAGCATTCAGTACATGGAAGAGCTAGGCAAACAATAGTGGAGAAATGGATTTTGAAATTGTGATAATTACACATAGCATTTATTCCTTAACTAGTAAAAGGAGAATTCTTGTTTTTGTTTATAATATGGGTGTATTAGGCCCTAATATATGTATAAGATCTCAAAATAGAATAAGTAGCTAGACAATCATCAAATCATCATTTAAAGTGACATACCTATGAAGATTTTTGATACACAGACCTTAACATTTTGTCCTTTATCCTAATATAGCATGCACATTTCATAATGTAAAACTTCAGTAGTCCATTTTCAAGTGTCACAAAATACATTTTTCAACATTGCTTCATAGTCCAAGTTCAATAAAGGGGTAAGGTGGAGGAAGAATATGAAGAAGGGCAAGGATAATACTGTAGGCCTTTTGAAAAGCTGTATTAACAGCTATTACTTCCTAAGATATTATATTACTTCTGTATGTATATATATTCATATATATATATATATATATATATATATATATAATTTAAATGAAGTTACCATTTACTCAACTGGAAATAAGAACAATTTTAAGGAGAAAATATTTCATAACCTCATTTACATATAGAATGGGTTTTAAAGTATCATCATGTATAGACAGACTATATGAAATCTCATTTATATATAGAATATATTTTAAAGAGTCAATATGTGGAGTGAGACTATATAATACATTGGTGCTTACTATATCTTTGTGATAAGAAAAACTGGGAAAACATAAAAAATTTGATGTAAATGTAAGATGAGATAAAAATAATTTACAACCCAAGCTCTCTATGTGGCAATAATACATTACATTCAGGAATTTTCCTTAAAGAAGTAGCTTTTGTGAAATGTAGAAAACATTTTTTGGTAGATGATAGTCTCTTATAATTTACACTTTCAATTTTACTTTGAGGCACAAATATAAATATTACTGGCTTCTAAGGCAGAGTTATATATGGAGGGACAGTCAAAATTCATACAAGGAAGTATTTTACATCTTGATTGAATTTGAAGTCAAATAGTTGCATTTATTCAAGCAAAATTTATGAACTATGGATTTATTTAATATGTACATTTCCTTTTTTTATGTTATACTTTAAATTATCAAATACAGCAGCATCCAAGATTAAAACATTATTTTATAGAAAGTATAATATCACTCAAGATATTTTCTAGGTTTATCTGCAAATCTTCTGATTTCATTTTCCTTACAGCTAAATGGTATTCTATTGTGTATGCACCACATGTTCATTTTCCAGTCATCAGTTGAAGACATTTGGATTGCTCCCACTTCCCTGCTATTGTGAAAAAGGTGACAGTGAACACTGGTGACAAAGTATCCATGGAGTAAAATGTTCAGTTCTTTGGTCATATGGCAGTGAGTAGTATAGCTGAGTCATATGACAGATACAGTAGCAGTCCTTTGAAGATTCTCCATCTTGTTTTCCAGAATAGCTACCTATCAAGAGTAAAGGGGTGATGTGCTTTCTATACGACCTTGATAAAATTTGTTTTCAGTTGTTTTGTTGATTTCAGGCATGCTGTCCAGGATGTCATGAAATGTCAAAGTTGTTTTAGTTAGCATTTTTATTTTTGCTAAGGATGATAAATTACTTTTCAAGATTTTATTATCACCCTGTTTATGTCCCAGGCTCATTTTTCAAATGGTAATTTGGTTCTTTGCTCTTTGGTTTTGGAATTCTTCATTTATTCTGAGTACTAATCCTCTGTCAGATGTATAACTGGCAGAGATGATCTCCCATTCTGTGTGTTTCTAATTCACTTGGCTAATTGTTTCTTAGCTGTGAAGAAGTGTTTTGGTTTAATGAAAACCCACTTATCAATTGCTTGCCTCAATTTCTTTGCAAATGGAGTTCTATCCAGAAAGACAAATGCCAGATGGTCTCCATTATCTGTAGTTTCTAGTTCTAAATCCTCAGATGTACATAGGCAACATATAACAAATCAGAAAAATGTAAAGGAAGCATATGCTGGGGGCAAAAGAAGGAATATCAGGATACAGATATGGATAATGTGAAGTGGGAAATCGAATAATATATATTATACATGCATACACACATTTGTTCATATATACAAATCTTAAAGAAAATTAAGCCAAATGGGCTAACAATAATACCAGAAGAACCAGTTCAAGGCATGAGAAATCTCTCTTTTAATGATTAGCCAGAGCACTCCATATGTCTACCAAAGTAATATAGAGTATAGATGTAACCCTCGGTTAAAGGTAGACCCCATTGATGAAGACACCTCATATTTAAGAGAAAAGACTTAGATGATTCAGGCTTAATATGACGTCTTTCTTGAAGTCTGGCTTCCATGGTTCCAGAAAATACTATGCAAGCTGCCAAGGGGAGGAAGCAGTAAAGCCATCCTACCAAGCTCCAATAACCAGGAATCATGACAATTAACAGAATGGCAAGATATCCATAAAGATACAAACAGTGTCACATGTCAGTGGCCACCAACAGCTCCCTAATTGGATTTAAAGTTCAGTCAATAGTAGGGAAACCATGTCTAGTACTATAAATCTAGGCAACTTACTGGGGAAAGAATCTTTTTCTTCAAAAAGAATCTACTACTGTCACTTTGTTAGACCAGCATAATTCCTTATTATATTCTAAAACTTATTCTTATACCATAGTTAAAAATAGCTACCAACACTCATTAAAGAAACTTCTCTTTATAGGTAACCGAGACTATCACATGAAACTACAACTAGATACAATAAAGAGATTAACAGATTTGGGCATTCCAGGCCATTGAGCATATCTTCATTATAGCTCATGTATCTATGATTCAAGGAACATCATTGAAAAGGTTCCAGAAAGATTGTAACTGCCAGATTGCCAGGAAGTCACCTGTGAAACTGTTTGTCCTAAGAAAGGCTCCGTAAACAAGATAGGGACAATGGCAGTATCAATAGACATGTCAATGTGAAATGAGGAAATTTTTACAGTGTCTCTACCCTACACAATGTACTACAGGCAACCAATCCCTACTAGGAAAAGGATAATTAACCTATCCCAGGGATAAACTCAGTTATTGGTTGTCAAATGCAGAATAGTCAAACTTGAAATATATACAAACCACAAATATAGACTCAGAAGATGTCATTACATATGTACATATACATATGTACATATATACATATATATATATGTATAATACTAATAATCAAAAATGAAGAAGCTACTTATTCAGGAGGGGAGACACATAAAGGCCTTGAGGGATGGTAGTTGGGAAGGGCTAGAAGGAGGAAAGAGAAAGGAGACAGGGATGTCACTCTACTTCAAACAACATATTTCAAAAAGAAAATATATAAACATGCATAATTCAAGTTATCGATGCTACTCACTCCTTGGAATTAATGTACATTTGAGGAAGCTTCCATTCCAAGAAAAAATAAGTTCAATGACACTCATTGAATTTTTTTTCATGAGGTCTTAGACAGTCATAGAAAGAGAATTAGGACAAAAACAAGGGAAGAAGAGGAAAGACATGACTGTAATGTTAACCAAAGCAAAGTGAGAAACAGGAGATAGTCTCCCTCTACCTTTGAGTGGGCTTGGATGTTGGTGTATAAAACCTGTCCTTAGGAGCATGTGGTCCCTAATGATGGAGATAGAGAAAGGTCTCAAGGAGCCGAAGGGTTTGAAGCCCCTTAGGACAACAATAATATGAACTGACTAGTATCCTCAGAGCTCTTAGGGACTAAACCACCAACCAAAGAGTACACATGGTGGGACTCATGGCTCCAGCTGCATATGTATAGTAGAGGATGGCTAAGTCGGTCATCAAAGGGAAGAGAGGCCCTTGGTCCTGTGAAGGGTCTATGCCTCAATGTAGGAGAATGCCAGGGCCAACAAGTGGGAAAGGGTGGGTTGGTGAGCAGGGGGAGTGGGGGGGAACAAGGTTTTGTTTTCCAGAGGGGAAACTGGGAAAAGACATATCATTTGGAATATAAATAAAGAAAAGAAAAATAAACAAAAGAATAAAGCCTGTCCATATTTTTTCAGTGGGTGAAAATGGCAGATACATGATGTTGAAGACTCCAATGGTTGAATGGAAATTTAGAATAGGCAGTCTTAAAGATGCTTATTTATTTACTAAGTAGTTTACATGAGAAACATTTCAAAATTATGCACATATTCTAAAGTATAAGGATATTGGAGGAACTGGAATTATGTAAGTTACCATTAATTTCTTTTAATACTTAAAAAACAACTTGTAAAAATAGGGACATTTCTTTAAAATATTATATTCATTTAGTCTTTATCAAGTTTAATGACCAAAGAAATTCTGATCTTCTTGCACTACTTTGATCCTTTTTGTGAGGGAGGCCTTTGTTCACAGAGAGAGCTGTTCTGGCCCCAAGTGATTACAAGGGTTATATCACAAGGGGATGCAGTGAGGCCCACATAAGGCAGCTTTGTGTTGCTGCAGTTAGTTTCTGTATAAGAAGCCCATTTCTCCCAATTTCTATAAAATGACCATTGCTCTACCAATTACAAAAGATTGTGAAAATTGGACAGGATCCTCTCAGCTTCCAAGTGGCAGAGGTGGATCTGCGACCTTAGCTGCCCCTCCCTTGCAA
>NW_022196904.1:39321226-39331298 GCF_008632895.1 Mastomys coucha
CAAAAAAAAAAAAAAAGATTGTGAAAATTGCCTACATAAATAAAGACAAAATGGAATCTCAGAAGAACTATGTCTGATCAAGGACTCACTCAACTACTGTACTAGTCATTTTCCAGTTCCCCAGACCTTTGTGAAGGACCCCTCTCTCCACTCTCTTCCTCAGGAGTGTCCTGCATGGCTCTCTGCAGAAGCAGCTTCAAACTCTGCCATTGAAACCTGCAGTGCCTAATGGA
The DNA here is from genome assembly GCF_008632895.1 of Mastomys coucha. Classification (NCBI taxonomy): domain Eukaryota; kingdom Metazoa; phylum Chordata; class Mammalia; order Rodentia; family Muridae; genus Mastomys; species Mastomys coucha. The sequence goes on from NW_022196904.1 coordinate 39,321,460, forward strand.
GCCAACAAGGAAGTAAATGATGGGATTGGCACAGCTGTTAACACAGGACAGGAATACTATAATTTCCCAAACAATTGGAAATAAAATTCTTCGAACATTTTCAAACCTTTGCAAGAGGAACAAGTATATCCCAAGGGGCAGACCACAAAATATGAAGACCACCACTGTGAGAGCAATGGTTATATACAACCTGGTCACAGGAACCCTGTGTGATCCACAGATGATCTTTAACAACAGGGCCAGGGTGGACACAAAAGGAACCACAGATAACACTATTATAAATGCAGTAATAATAAAGCTACTAGTATTACAGAAATAATATTCAGAAACTCTGGAAATATAGCCACAGCCTAGCCCTAGCAGGAGGCTCAACAATAGACAGAAAGTCCAGAGCAGAACACACATGATGGCTGATGTGTGTCTTGGTCTTTGGCAGTGATACCAGATGGGCCACATAACAGATAGACAGCGCTCAATATTGATGGCTGAAATCATACACAAACCTGCAAGGTATGCATACATAAATACAATGAGGAGAAACAAAAAGTATCTGTAATCTAACTGTAGGATACACTCCAAGGAATGCACAATCTGAATGCAAAGTTGTAAGAAATCAGCAACAGCCAGGTTGAGGACATAGACTGAGAAGGCATTCCTATGGATGTGGAAGGTTAGAAGCCATAGCACTATGGCATTTCCTGCCAGACCAACCACAGCAACAATGACAGTAATTAAATTGAACATAGTTAAACAGGATAAATTTTCAGTGTAGTAAGCTTCTTTGACTACTGTGTTGGTAATGTTCCAGGATGGGGTAGTTGGACCCATGCTTAGGAATTTTCCACTGGTGTTCCTGTAAAGAAACAGAGATATGAATCCATGTTATTCTTTGTCAGGACTGTGTGACTATATAACAATGTCTGGCAGAGGTCCATAAGGAGTGGGAAACAAGATCACAGAGATTAAGTAATTTACCAACCTTCCAAAAGTGCTAGAAACTTCTTTTAAATCCAGTTTATACTATTCAGTCTATCTGTAGACCAGTCGGATATGGGGTAGTTGATGGTTCCAGTACAGTTGCTAAACATTTCAGGTTATGTTATGAAGAGACAATACCCTGAAAGCAATGTTCTTTCTGTTCTAGGGCTGAGATTTCTTCTCAAGTGTAGGAAAATGAGAGCTGTTGGCACAAGCCATATATCCCTTCAGTCACTGGAAGGGATCTATGAAACTGGCAAAACAGAATTGTGAATGAGAGTCACAAAGGGAATGGTACTCTCTATGAAGACCTGTAGGTGAATAACCATGCTTCTTATGGTAGAAAGGCTGGGTGCTCATTTAAAATTTTGATAACTAAAAAGCAGAGAAGCCTTGAGAGGCACTAAGCACATTTCTACACTTGATCTTAGCCAAAAGGCCGAGAAGCGATCAGTAAGCACATTTCTGTTGGTTATTAGAGCACCAATGTCCTGTTATCTGCAGGGGTACAATGGAGAATTAAGAACTGTAATAAATGAACCAGACATTCGAGAGTAGGTGATAAATTGGAATAAATGTTCTGGTTGTGACTTGTATATACATACAAATGCACATGTTTCTGGCATGAGAAGTGGGGGCTGTGCAGCAGAGAAAAACAGAGAGCACCTCCATTTGGGAATAGAATCCCAATCCTTGAGAAGAGCTGTTAGATCTCTGTACGCATGCACACAGTCTGGAAAAGGGAGCAGCAAACTGGAAGGTAGCATCATTTAGGGCTTTCTCTCAACTCCACTTCCCCATAAAACATCCTTGATATGCTTCTCTTTCTCACCCATAAAGCCACAGAAAAAATTTTGAGAAAAGACAAACTACCCTTGTATTCCCCTTTTATTACTATACTGACCAATGGTACAGAATGAGGGCAGTTCCTGTGTTTGCAGCAGCTTAGCCTGATTGGTATCCCATATAGACAGCTTTGCTTCACAGAATCCATCTGGCTAACTTCTTATCCAAGACAGAAGACTTCATAAAGGAGAAATCATTTGAGGATTCTCAAATATAGCTCAGGGAAAGCACCTATACAGAAGACCTTGCAAACAAAGTCACACAAGTACTTTGAATGTTATGACCCAACAAACTCACTTGTGTTCACCAAAATCACCCCATTCCATTTTGGAGCCTTGATAACCACATAGGACCACAAGATTTTTATTCAGTGAATGATCTGGGCATCAACAGCTTAAAATAAGCAGTGTGGTACTAAATAAACAACCAATGAACTTGATGATGATGGTAGCACCTCAGTCATTTGCAAAATTATTTGCCAAGGTGCTGTTCTGCTTCATGAAACAGAAGCAGGAATCCAAAATAGGATCAACTCAACCACAGCTCCCATTGAAGTTGTTTTTTTTTTTTTGTCTCTGCTCACCAATCTGAACTAAGTAGCCCTCCACATGCCTTTGGTCATAATAACCATGTGATAGAGGTTTGGACCAAAGACCATGTGAAAAAGTTGGTCTGGAACTGCCACTCTCCTACTCTATGATCAGTTTCCTTACTTTACAACCAGCTAATGTGTTTTGCTCAAACTTCCTAATTCATGTTCACATTGTTAACATCTCAATAGAATAAAGATGCCACAGAAATACTGTGTGCTCAGATTTTATAAAAGAAAAAGCAATATTTCACAGAGGAGAGGAAGAAGAGATTCAAAATCATGACACCTTATGTTTATAAGTGTTAAAAGAACACTAGAGAAATGGTAATAAGAAAGAATCAACCATTTTAAAACTTAATAAAAGAAAATCCCTTAAAATGTGTAAATTGCAGAGTCAATCTTCAATTCAACCAAAAATTCCCAAATCACAGGAATCAACACATATATATCAATAGTAACCTTAACTGTAAATGGTCTTAAATCACCATTGTAAAGACAAGAATGCTTGATTGGATGACAAAAGACTATTCAACTTTATGTACCTGTAAGAAACACATTTCACTGAAAAAGAAAAGCATATAACAAAAACAAAAATGGAAAGAGGCAATGCAAAATTATTGAATATGAAGAAAAGTAGATAGGGTGTCTGTTCTTATATTTAACACAATAGATTTCAAGAAAAAAATTAGAAGCAAATAGGATACATAAATAAAATTGTTCTTTTTTTTGTTTTGTTTTTTTGAGACAGTATTTCTCTGTGTAATCCGGGCTGTCATGGAACTTACTCTGTAGATCAGGTTAGCCTCGAACTCAGAAATCCAACTGCCTCTGCCTCTCAAGTGGGAACTGTTCTTAAAAAAGTAATGTATGTATTTGTATGTGGATAAGTTTGTGTGTATCTGTACCCATTTCATAGAATAAACACTAAATACTGGGAACCAATAAATGATGGTGATTTAATACCATATCCCATTAATATATGTTATTTAGAGAATAATTTGATACAAGCTTCAAAGATAAATTGCACTACAGATCAAAGGATTTTAGAATATTAGTGTACAATAGTTCATCCAAGAAAATATATCCTTGTGAGCAACCAACAGAAAATTTTCTACATATTTCATTATGTCATATTTTATGTTATAAAGCATTCTCATAAGCATAAGAGAAATTGCAATGTTTTGCATAATATGAGTTCATAATAGCATAACATTAGAAGCGAGTGAGAAATGAGTCAATAGGAAACATACAATGACATAAAGATGGAACAATCAGTGGGTCATTAAAAGATGACATAAAAGTAGAAAACAGACTTGTTGGGAAGAAGAAGAAGGTTAACAAGTTTCGGTATGAAGCTGAAAAAACCGATGATAACGTTGTATTCACAATGTTCTAGTCAATGTAATTCCAAAATGCAAGGATAAATCATCAGGGAAAAATAAATAAATAAATAAATGTAATAAAGAACATAAATATCAAGGAAAATTAGATCATTTCAAAAGATGTAGCAAATGAAGTCACAAAATTAAATGGCACCCAGGATGATAATCTGTGAAGAAACTTGGAAAAGAGATAGAATAGTCTAATATGGTAAAAGCAATATATCACAAAGAGATAGACAAAAGCTCTCTGAAGCAGGACAACAGAAAATTGTTTAACAACTATGAAAAAAGTAATTCTTCTTGACCTGTTATATCCAACATTGTGCTTAAAATCTTCGTTAAAGCAATAAGTGAAGAGAAAGAAAAGGATTCAAATTTAAAGTTTAAATGATAAAATTTTACTTTATTCTTTACATATAATCTATGTACCCTAGAAATGTTTCAATGTGTCAATGAAGATGGAACATTTTTTATATCCCCATGCTAGGTTTTGTGAGATTCTGACATTGTTTATTCATGATTGGTTGAATTTATGCAAATTGTGACAGCTTTTGGTGGTGGGCCATGTATAAATTAAAAAGGCAAATGCAAACCAGCAGAGATAATTCTACTTTACACCAATCAGAATGGCAAAGATCAAAACCTCAGGTGACAGCACATGTTGGTGAGGATGTGGAGAAAGAGGAATACTCCTCCATTGATGGTAGGATTCCAAACTGGCACAACCACTCTGGAAATCCTCAGAAAATTGGAAATAGATTTACCTGAAGACCCAGCAATACCACTCTTGGGAATATACCTAAATGCTGTCCCACCATGCCACAGGGGCATGTGTTTGACTATGTTTATAGCAGACTTATTTGTGATGGTCAGAAGCTGGAAACAATCCAGATGTCCCATGACAGAAGAATGGATACAGAAAACATGGTTCATTTACACATGGAATACTACTCAGCTATTAAGATTGAAAACATCCTGAATTTTGTAGGCAAATGGATGGAACTAGAAAATATTACCCTGAGTGAGGTTGCTTAGACCCTAAAGGACATGCATTATATGTACTCACTAATAAGTGGATATTAGTGAAAAAAAGAATACACAGTCCACAGAACTCAAAAAGGTCAACAAGCTTAATGGTCTAAGTGAGGATACCCCAGTCCTAATTGGGAGGGAGAAGAAAGCAACCATAAGGGGGTGGGTATGACCTGGGAGGGAAATGGGACAGGGTGGGGTGAGAGAGGGACATGATCTGGTATTGGGTGGGGGAGCACTGAAGCCCTTAGGGACAGCAGAAAGAATGGAAACAGGCAACCTCAGGAGGTAGGATTTTGGGGGGACCCTCTAGAATGTACCAGAGACCTGGGAGGTGAGAGACTCTTAGGACTCAAAGGGAGGGATCCTTGATGAAATGCCCTACAGTGGGGAGAGGGAACTTATAGAGCCCACCTCTAACAGGGCATCGATTGAGGGATGGGGTTGCTATTACACAGTCAAAACTCTGACCCGGAATTTTTCCTGTGTGAAAGAATTGCTCACAAAATGGAACATATCATGACTACCTTCCAAAAGACCCAACAAGCAGTTGAGAGAGTCAGATGCACCCAATCAATGGACAGAAGCTGCTGACTCCTTTGGTTGAATTAGGGAAAAACTAGAAGAAACTGGGGAGGAGGGCAGCAACCCTGTAGTCTCAATTAACTAGCAGTCTCAATTAACCTGGACCCCTGAAATCTTTCAGATTCTGGCCCACCAACCAGGCAGCATACACCAGCTGATATGAGGCCACCAGTACATATAGAGCTGAGGATTGCCAGATCTGGGTTCAGTGAGAAAAGATGGTACCTAACCCTCAAGAGACAGGAGGCCACATGGAGTTTAGAGGTGGGGTGGGGTAGGCATGGGGTAGGGACATCCTTGTGGAGACAGGGGGTGGGGAGGAGGTACATCATGGGGAACTGTCAGAGGATGGACCAGGAGGGGAATAAAATCTGAAGTGCAGAGAGAGAGAGAGAGAGAGAGAGAGAGAGAGAGAGAGAGAGAGAGAGAGAGAGAGAGAAATTCTCAATATTCCTAAAATTTTTGTGGGCAGTCCTGAACATTTGCAGAATTATTCATATGGGGACAAATCACTGATGCTAATCATGGGCAGGACAATGAGGTAAGGACCCAGTTCAGCTTTTTGGGGCAGCAGGATGTATTAGATACACAGCCTGAGGCTGGATGTGGTTCTGAGATGATTGCTCTGCAGAGGAAGGAAGGGAAGGTGAGGTCTGAGTCCTGCTGCAGAGAAGAACCTGAAAGATGTGCATGTTTAAGGGAGGACAGCTAAGTGGAGAGCAGAGAAAAGAGACACAAACCTAACATAACATGAGCCTTCTCCATAGTCTATTCTAGAAGATAGGGTGTGTTCTCTGATGATGAAAGCTTTCTGTGCTGACTGAAAAGAGGAAAGAAGGTGCAGCATTTGAAATATACATAGTGATTCATAGTCTAGTCATGGTTGCAACTGAACTCTAGTTGCTGAAGGGATAGAACAAGCTTTCATGTGGCCTAAATGACTGCATTCTTTAAAGCTTACCTATACTGTCACTTGGAATCCTCCCTAGAGCCTATGCTGTAGAGAATGAGTGTTTTTGTCAGTTTTCTGAGAATAGAATTATAGCACAAAGGGTTGAGTTTTTGTACCTCGTGCAGTGTGTGTGCATGTGTGCTTGGGTGAATGGGTGTGTGCATGCATACAAGAGTGTATGTACATGTGTGTGTAAACAGTGTGCACACAGGCATTTGTAATAGCTACATCCTGACATCACATTTTCCTCAATAGATCACTACCTTACTTTTTTTGGAGACAGGGATTTTTATTGAACATGGAGCTCAAAGACTCAACATCAGACTAGCACACTGAGGGATGGTCTGGTCTCTGTATTCTCAGCACTGAAGTGATGGGCATGCCTCACCAGGCTTGGATTATTCTGGAATCAGGAATGCATGTTCTCATGCTATTACTGCAATTTTGTTTATTCATTAAGCCATCCAAACTGGAAAGGATTAATCTCTTGATAATCTCTTTATATACTACAACACTGTGTGGATTGGAAAGTAGTAAAGAAAAAGCACAGGATACTTACCCACACTATAAACAAGATGGAAATCACATTGTGGATGAATTAAAACTTGTGAACCATCAGGGGAGAAGCATCAAGTGGGACTAAGAATGGAAGCATTAGACATCAGCTACAGTCAGCAGAAATGTGGTTAAGGTAGTGTAATGTTCACGTGTAACCCTAGTGCTCGGTAGGTGGAGGCAGGAAGATCAGAAGTTCATGACTTTTTTCTCCATGACCTAGGGAGTCTGAGGCCAGCCTGGAATCACAGTAACCTGTGTCCTATATCTCCTAAATCTGTCCTCCAAAGTCAGTATTCTTAGCAATCATGAGGATCCAGGGTTTCTTTAATGCATTTAAACAAATACAGCTTCAGAATCCAGGACAGACATCAAAACAGGAGACTTTCAGATGGAAAGACATCCTCCTCCTAGGGAGCAGAGACTCATGCTGGGCCTTCCTCTTCCATTAAGTTTTATAGTAACTAGCTTCTTCACATTGGATAACTTGAGTAGACAGGGGAAGGAAGAACAAAATTTCTATGTCTGCTTAATGATACTTCACTTTGAACATATGTTTGCATGGTGTGATTTGATCACCATCAAATGTGGAGCTCTAGAAGGACTAAGTCATGCATCAGTTACTTTCCTGATTTACCTCGACTCTGTCCATACTCTCTTTCAACATTTGTTGTGATGCTGTCTCAGGCATGAATCATGTTTAGATATACAAAGGGGTATTCTGGAAGTCACATTACTATCAGATCCTTGGGTGCTCTTCTATCTCACTTCAGATGTTTTTTTTCTGTTCTTCACTGTTGTCTTCTGATTTTGAGAATGTACCAAAATCATCATATGATACAGTACTTGAGAGACCTTCAAGAACTTTACAGATTGCTAGAGATACCAAGGTTCTTAATTTCTCTCTTAACAAGTTATCTGAGTTTTAACTTAAAATGGATTCCAGTTCATACTCTGTTATCCTGATGACCAATACATTACCTGAAACCGAAGATTTAAAGTGTGGAGATGCAACAAAGTGGTGCCAGGAGAGGTGCAACTTTCTTGCTCCTTTCTGCATCTTCCCTACACTGATACTCTGGTGTGGCTAAGAGTCCTGGCCCACAGCTAATTGATTCCCCTTTAGGACTGAGGAACATCAATGAGGGAGTTCTCATGTGTGACATGATACAGCTGCCAACCAATGAATAGCAAATTTCTAGCTATGGTGTTCTATCAGTCTGTACTTGAGTGATCCCTCTACTATAGCCAATAAGAACAGTGCTTCCCCGCACAAACTTCAGTCTAATCTAAAATTGATCACTGTGGGTTAATCCTCTCTAAAAGCAGCATTAGAAGTATAAGATGCAAACAGGCCAAAATAACTGATGGGGATGATCTGATAACAGTTAAATATGCAAAGTTGTTGTGGAAGAAGACTTACACGTCAGGAATTATATTCTCCCATCCTTCTCTTTACCACCTGACAACTTACAGAAGTGCTTGATCTGGGCCCTAAGAGGGCTCCTATCTATAACTTTCCTTTATTTGAGGCAGTTGGTGACATTTCAAGGACCATGGAGAACAGAAGGAAGGAGCTTTGGGTTTTTATTTTTCATATTTCTTCTGGTCAATTCTGTATTGACAGCAGCAGATCTTCCCTGTGCATGCAATTATCCCCTTACAACAACATAGTTATAACTATGGCATCCCCCCTCTTTCTTCTCTCACTCTCTCTTTCTGCAGTACCAATTACTTCTACTAATTTTTGAAGTCAAGTATTATACAACTTGCTCCACTGATTTGCTTTGTCATAGTTCCTATGCATTTCGTCTGTCCCTAGGATTCATGGTTTATGTAAATAAACACTTCCTATGGAATTCTTCAGTTACTCACATTCTAGCCACCTCTCTACTTGAAAGGAGGCATGCTTCCTGCCTTCTGTCTCATGTCTTCTCTGGAGGAAGGCCTAGACCATGCATGTTGTATGTTGTCATAGCAACAGAGGGATGTGAATCCAGCATGACAGTATCTCTGAACATTCTTGGGATATATCCTTACCTTTCTTCCAGTTTTTGGTCTAGAGGTGGAGTGAAGACAAATCAGAGGACCCTTCCACAGATGGATTCTAGACTCTGCTTCCTTTCTCAGGAATTGGGATTTGTCTTCAGTAGCTGAATGAAAGTTTCTGACCCAGGTGAGGCTTATAAAAACAATGAGCTGTCCATGTGATTTCCAGTATGAATACTGGAAACAAGTCACACACCAGAGATCTTTCCAGATGCCCCCTAAGTTGTTTCTTGGCTTCTGCCCCATTTCTACTTACTGATTGGCCTCTCCCATCCCATCCACTTAAGTCTACCTATCTCCAAATAATTACTCTTTCCTCCTTTGAAGTCCAACTCCCATCAATAGGAACACTGGGCAGTGTTATTTTGGTGTGTGTGACTGTATAACTGAAGAATAAGTGTGTTATGCCTCACAAATTGGCCTCCCTCATCCAATTTTAATTTGTCCACCTCCTTGTAAGTGATTTTTCTCTCTGTTATGGGCCCCATTATGGCACTACTGAGCAGTGTCAAATTGGGGGTATGTGACTATATTACTGAAGCAGAGCAGTCCAAGCAGCCTGGCAGGAGTCTGTGTGGTGAAGGTAGTGACACTGTTGATACTGCCCCTTCCACAGCAGTGTGGCACTCAGTGTGGTTTTTCTTCCAAATGACATTCAGTCTGACAGTTCCCCTGAATACTCTATAGATGCTGTACTGGCTGGTTTTGTGTGTCAACTTGACACAGGCTGAAGTTATCACACAGAAGGGAGCTTCAGTTGGGGAAATGCCTCCATGAGATCTAGCTGTGGGGCATTTTCTTGTCACGACCACCCTCGACCAGCAAGAATGATGCAACACACTCTCGGGCTCTTCTCCAGCAGTTTATT
>NW_022196904.1:39334532-39364332 GCF_008632895.1 Mastomys coucha
AGAGCCAAAAAAATTGGATGTGACTGAGACGATCCCATGGTTAAATATTACTTTCGGTTCGCTATCCCACGAACTTTATGCTCGGTTCGCTACTTCCGCAGACTTTAAGCTCCTTTCTGGAGACCTTATTCTGTCCTGACTTACCTGGGACCTTCCAGTGCACTGCCCTGACCACAGGAGTTCTGAGCCTTTTCCGTGTCTGGTTTCCCCGTACTCGGGCCACCAAAATGTCGCGACAACCCTCGACCAGCAAGAATGACGCAACACACTCTCGGGCTCTTCTCCAGCAGTTTATTCAGGAACCTTCAAGAATCTTCTGACTGACTGACGAGGAAAGCCAACCCACAGGTTAAATACTGTATGGTCAGCCAACCAGGTAAAGCCACGTGGTGCTATCTAACAGGCCCACATAGCGGAAGCAAGCCAGTTGACTCAGCCCATAACTAAATAAGGAGTTGTTTACTTCAAGAGTGCTCACCATCAGACTGGCGGGGGGCAGCGGCCAGTGCCATCTTTGAGGTGTGGCGCTTCGCGGCTCTCCACATTTTCTCAATTAGTGATCAAGGGGGTAGGGCCCCTTGTGGGTGGTACCATCCTTGGGCTGGAAGTCTTGGGTTATATAAGAGAGTAGGCTAAACAAGCCAGGAGAAGCAAGCAAGCCAGTAAGGAACATCCCTCCTTGGCCTCTGCATCAGCTCCTGCTTTTTGACCTGCTTGAGTTCCAGTCCTGACTTCCTTTGTGATAAACAGCAATGTGGAAATAAGTCAAATAAACCCTTTCTTCCCCAACTTGCCTCTTGGTCATGATGTTTGTGCAGGAATAGAAACCCTGACTAAGACAGATGTCCTAAGATCTAGCTCTCCCCAATCTGCATACTTTTATTACTAGTAGAAAGCCTGCATCTATCTTAAGCTTAAATGCCAATTCATAATAAAGACAAACTGTGTTCATTCCTGTTTATGATTAAATGTCTGCTTTTCAAGGATTGGGGTATGACCCTTTTTTAGGGTCAGCATTCATAAGCTATGGTATGGTATGGGAAATCAATGCTACATCTTAATTTGAGAGCCAAACTTGGCAATGTCCAATAATCTCTCATATGATACTGAATTAGAAGGCATGAATGCTTCAAGATATAAGAAGTCATGGATAGAAGCTAGTTTTGTTACTTTTTAGTAGAGTCAGAGTCCCTAAAAAGAGGCCATTGTAGTAGAACCTTTACTACAAATGGTTTTGTACAGTCAGTTCCAGGAATGGTAATCACATATGTTTGGAACCTTGAAGTCAACTCAAGACCCCCAAAGCCCCTTAGCACAAAAGAGATTTTCCTCAGAGTGACAGAGATTAGAGAGTAAGAACAAAGATAGGAGATAGAAGAAGATGGAGACAGGGAAAGGAACAAATGAGAGGAGAGAATAGTGGCAAAGGAGAGGGATAAAGGGCAATTGTCTTGAGTAATAAAAAACCACTTCTGTATAGAAAGGAAGCAGACATGGCCCATAGGTAACCAGCGGTGTATAAAGGTACAAGGGAAAAACCCATGCTAGGAGGAGGGGTTTAATTTTAAATAGGCATGTTAATTAGGTGAGACAAAGGATGCTTTTGATTATTGGACTTTGATACTTTGATAGCTGGACCATCATAGTTGCCTTCAGGAGGAGGAAGTTCCCAAGTAAGGGAGTATACCGTGAGGGTTAGGTTTAGTTATGTAGATTTTTAGCAAGGCAGAGGGAATGTGGGGAAAAGGCAAGGAATGCTAGAGCCATGCTCAAGTAGGCTAGATTCCCTTCATTGCCTTTGTTTAAAAAAATATAGTCATCATGCTTCACTAACTTTGTTTTAAGAGGTTCTGTGACCAACCATGGCTACCTTTCTATGGCTGCCTGTTATGATTACTTTGGGCAATTAATGTTGTGATCACTTTGTGATTTACAAGGATGGGTGAGCAGAGTAGAGATGTGGGAATAGGGAAGGGTAGCTGTCTTAGTTAGGGTTTCTATTCCTGCACAAACATCATGACCAAGAAGCAAGTTGGGGAGGAAAGGGTTTATTTAGCTTACTTCCACATTGCTATTGATCACCATAGGAAGTCGGGAGTGGAACTCAAGCAGATCAGGAAGCAGGAGCTGATGCAGAGGCCATAGAGGGATGTTCCTTACTGGCTTGCTTCTCCTGGCTTGCTCAGCCTGCTCTCTTATAGAACCCAAGACTTCCAGCCTAGGGATGGCATCACCCACAAGGAGCCCTACCCCCTTGATCACTAATTGAGAAAATGCCCCACATCTGGTTCTCATGGAGGCACTTCCCCAACTGAAGCTCCCTTCTGTGTAATACCTTCAGCCTGTGTCAAGTTGGCACACAAAACCAGCCAGTACAGTACCTAACACCAAACACTTTAGAAAAAAAGCCATGCAGAAGTCCATTACTATAGTCACTTTCTAAAATATATACAAACACATATTGTGAATAGAGTTACTCTACAATAGAGGAGATAACGTCTCCTCCATTCAACACAGGCTATCAAATTAGATGCCCAGTATTTTTTGAAGTTTTTAGCCACTGTGATTCTGTAGACTCCCAACCTGCAAACACCACAGGCCAATGCTATTCATTACTCTCTTGAACATGATGCTAAAACCCTACTGATGAAGATACCACATACGTGAGTCAGAGAGCATGGAGAAATCAACATGGCTTTTTTTTTTCTGGCTTAGAGTTTAGAAGGATATCTACCACCATAATGGGGAAGGCATGGCATCATGAGTGAATGGATGGCTGGTCACATTACATTTGGGTCTATTTGCAGTTTGGAAGCACAAAATAAACAAGAAGAGAGGTACCTCCAGCACTGACACACTTCTGTCAGCAAGGCTCTACCTCTTGAACATGCTACAATCTTCCCATTTGACATTCCTGCTGGGGACCAAGTATTCAAATGCAGGAGCCTGTGTGAGACACTTCATATTCAAACTGCCATACTTCATCACATTAGTTTTAGCTGAATGTCTCCCAGGAAAGGCTCCCATTTTGCCCCATTCTGGAAGAAGGAGGCATAGTTAACATCAGTCCTCTTCCTAACTTCAGTTCCCCACATCCCAGGAAGTTAAATGACCAAATGTTGAGTTTGCAGTAAATTTCTAGTGACCTCATTCTTTCTTTGATTTGTTATACTAGATGATTCTATAAGGAAATAGGTAACCAGAGATGAAGAAGGAGGACAAAGACAATGAAAGATCTTGGAAAGGTAAAATGGGAACATACTGGGGCAGAGAATTGAATTGCCAGGGTTGGAGGGATACCTGCCTAGAGGAAAAGGGAAGGGGAGGTGGAAAGTTAGTGGGATATAAAGTGAATACGTAAAAATAAAAAAAAAAAGAAAAAGAAAATACTGTGGGAAGAGATGATTGTTCCCATTTCTTTCAGAATCCAAGGCCTACCATTCTCTATATTATTCTTTACACCCTTATATATAGTATGGCTGTACTTAGCCAATGGGCCTACAGTCATATTAGAGAGAAGCCTCCATTGAGGAATTATCTTGATTAGATTGATGTGTGGAAAGATTATTTTTATTAATATTTAATATAGAGTGGCCCACACCACTGCAAGGGACACCATTTCCATGTAGGAGGTCCTGGACTATATAAGAAATACAACTTGGGATCAGTGAGCCCGCCTCCAGAAGTCCCATGTGTTCTCTGCACCACCTTCATGCTTTAATTGTGATTAAAAGTAATTTAGCACCTGTACTGAATTCCCAAATATTTCCTGTATCTCATTGGGAAGGTAACATGAGGGTTGGCTAGTGGGTGAAGGGGTAGGCCCTATTTAATATTAGTTTATTAGCATTGAATGAAATATTGTGTGATATTTGGGGCAACTAGAGAGCACCTTCTTTAGGGTCAGCATTCAGAAGCTGTGGTGTGGTATGGGAAATCAATGCTACATCTTAATCTGAGAGCCAAACTTGGCAATGTACAATAATCTCTCATATGATACTGAATTAGAAGGCATGAATGCTTCAAGATATAAGAAGTCATGGATAGAATCTAGTTTTGTTACTTTTTAGTAGAGTCAGAGTCCCTAAGAAGAGGCCATTGTAAAGGCACAACCCCAGTTACAGTGAATACCTCAGGATATTGGAGATATTAGGACAATGTTATATCTGTCAAAGACAGTCACTTGGAACCACTGTGATCCCATGAGACAAGCTGTGTGGGCTGTAGATGGCAGACATGGACAAATGGGATTCTACAACCCATTTGAAATTAGATGACTTGAGACCAGCAGAGAGGCACAGGCCTCACAAGTGGCAGGGCAGCTGGGACAGGATCCTCTCTACTTCCATCAACACCTAGGAGTGACTGCCATGGATCCACAGCCCTCTCTGCCCCTTCCCTGCAAGCAGAGAGCTTGCCTCCAGGTAGTGCTCTAACCCAGGGACTCAGGACTCAGAAGGGATGACTGATCCACAACTACCTGTACCCAGGTTTTACCAGAGGAAAGCTGATCTCCTAGAAGTGTTTACACAGGCTTATAGAACCACAGGAGGAACAAGCTCCAGCCAGAGGCAGCAAGAACATCTAACACCAGAGATCAACAGATGATGAAAGGAAACACAAGAATATTACCAACAGAAACCAAGACTACTTGGCTTCATCAGAACCTATTACTCTTGCCACAACAAGTCTTGGATATCACAAAAATACAGAAAAGCAAGATTTGAATCTAAAACCATATCTCACGATGGTGATAGATGAATTTAAGAAAGACCTGAATAATTCCCTTAAAGAAATACAGGAGAACACAGGTAAAGAGGTACAAGCCCTTAAAGAGGAAACACAAAAATCTCTTAAAGAATTACAAGAAAGCACAACCAAACAGGTAAAGGAATTGAACAAAACTATCCAGGATCAAAAAATGAGAATAGAAATAGTTAAGAAATCACAAAGAGAGACAACTATGGAGATAGAAATCTTAAGAAAGAAGTCAGGAAACATATATGCAAGCATCACCAACAGAATACAAGTGATAGAAGAGAGAATCTCAATGGCAGAAGATAGCGTAAAAAACATTGACAGAACAGTCAAAGAAAACACAAAATCCAAAAAGTTCCTAACCCAAAACATCCAGGAAATCCATTGTGTCCATCCAGGACACAATGAGAAGACCAACCCTAAGGATAATAGATATAGAAGAGAGTAAAGACTTCCAACTTAAAAGGCCAGTAAATATCTTCAACAAAATTATAGAAGAAAACTTCCCCAACCTAAAAAAAGAGATGCCCATGATCATACAAGAAGCCTATAGAACTCCAAATAGACTGGTCCAGAAAAGAAATCCTCCAGCCACATAATAGTCAAAACACCAAATGCACAAAACAAAGAAGGAATATTAAAAGCAGTGAGGATGAAAGGTCAAGTAACATATAAAGACAGACCTATCAGAATTATATCAGACTTCTCGCCAGAGAGTATGAAAGCCAAAAGTTCCTGAGTTGATGTCATGCAGACAATAAGAGAACACAAATGCCAGCCAGGACTACTATACCCAGCAAAACTCTCTATTACTATACATGGAAAAACCAAAGTATTCCACGACAAAACCAAATTTACATAATATATTTCCACAAATCCAGCCCTTCAAATGGTAATAAATGGAAAACTCCAACACAAGGAAGGGAACTACATCCCTCAAAAAGCAAAAAAGTAATCTTCCAACAAAACTAAAAGAAGATAGACACATGAACAGAATTCCAACTCTAGCAACAAAAATTACAGGAAGCAACAACTACTTTTCAGGACTCAATTCCCCAATAAAACATCCTTAGTCATCAGGGAAATGCAAATCAAAGCAACCCTGAGATTCCACCTCACACCAGTCAGAATGACTATAATAAATCTCAGGTGACAACTGATGCTGGAGAGGAGCACTCATTCATTGCTGGTGGGATTGCAAGCTGGTACAACCACTCTGGAAATCAGTTTGGCAGTTCCTCTGAAAACTGGACATAGTACTACCAGAGGACCCAGCTATACCACTCCTGGGCATATACCCAGAAAATACTCCAACATGTAATAAGGACACAAGCTCCACTATGTTCATAGCAGCCTTATTTATAATAACCTGAAACTGGATACAACCAAGATGTCCCTCAACAGAGGAATGGATACAGAAAACGTGGAACATCTACACAATGGAGTACTACTCAGCTATTAAAAACAGTGAATTTATGAAATTCGTAGGGCATGAATGGACCTGGAGAATATCATCCTGAGTTAGGTAACCCAATCACAGAAGAACACACATGGTATGCACTCTCTGAAAAGAGAGTGGATATTAGCCCAGAATACATAAAGTACAATCCACAAACCACAAGAAACTCAAGAAGTAGGTAGACCAAAATGTGGAAACTTCATTCTTTCTTAAAAGGGGTAATAAAATACTCATGGAAGGAGTTGCAGAAACTATGGAGGAGAGACTGAAGGAAGGACAAAACAGCTTGATATACCTGTCTTCTGAGAAGCTTTGATAGTACCTCACTAATACAGAAGTAGAGGCTCACAACCATCCATTGAACTGAGTACAAGGTCCCCAATGATGGAGCTAGAGAAAGGACCCAAGAGCTGAAGGGTTTGCAGCCCCTTAGGATGAACAACAATATGAACTAACTAGTACCCTCAGAGCTCCTAGGGACTAAACCACTAACCAAAGAGTATACATGGCGTGACTAATGGCTCCAGCAGCATATTTAGCAGAGGATGGCCAAGTTGGTCATCAATGGGAGGAGAGGAAAGACCTGGTTGGTAAACAGAGAACAAGCTCTTTCCAGAGCCTGTCCTGTTAGGAGGCTAGGTCACTTCTGTTCCAGAGCCTGTTTCCTGCCTGCCTGCCTCTGGATCCTGCTCTCTCAAATGGACTGCCTTGTCTGGTCTTAGTGGGAGAGGATGCCTTGACTTGATGTGCAGGGTAGGGGTGAAGGTGTTAGTGTGTAAGTGAGTGATATCCAGAGTTGGGTGGCCCCTTCTCAAAAGAGAAGGGGAGTGGGATATGAAGAGGATCTACTTAAGGGTGTACCTGGAGGAGGAGAGGCTGATATTGGGATTTAAGTGAATAAACAAATAAAAGAGAGCAGAGTAGGCTGTGTGGGGCAGGGTGGGGCAGGACAGGGTGTGGAGGAGAGTGCTATGCTGCAAGTTCTCCATCCCTAGCCTGCCAGGTCAGCCCATTCATTTTCTGCAGGGCTTGTGAGCTTGTGATGCTCACAGTAAGGATAGAGAGCCACCCGTTGTGCTGCTTGGCCAGCTTTCATGCTGTGGCAGCCAGAACGAGGAGGAAATCAGAAGCCCAGTGTGACCTGATAGCCTGTGGGCCCAAAACAGGCAGAGACAGACCAAAGGAAAGAGCCAGCACAAGGAACCCTGCTGCTGTGTGGGCAGGCAGACAGTGACTGAGCAGCAGTGATGAACATGGAAATGCATGCTGATACATTATTAGGGAAGCCACAGTGAAGCAGGTTTACTATTTCTAATAAGGCTTTAAGTTATGATACTGTGATGAGAAATTACCACTGTAGGTTAGAAATGGTATTGAGAGCCTGGAGGGATGGATCCACTGTTAGGAATGCCTGCTGCTCATGAGAAGAGACAGGGTGGAGCAGAGACTGAGGAAATGACCAACCAAAAACTGTTTCAACTTGAGACCCATCCGATGAGCAAGCACCAATCCTGACACTGTTAATGATACTCTGTTATGCTTGCAGACAGGAGCTTAGCAAAGCTGTCCTCTGAAAGGCTTCATCCAGCAACTGACTTGGCCAGACACAGAGATCTACAGCCAAACATTGTATGGAATTTGGACACTCTTATGGAAGAGTTAGGGGAATGAGTCAGGGCCCTGAAGTGTATATGATCTCTACAGGAAGACCAACAAAGTGGACAAATCTGAATCCTTGAAGGCTCTCAGATACTGAAACACTAACCAAAGAACCTTCATGGGTTGGACCTGGCCCTCAAGAATGTATATAGCACACTGTGCAGCTGTGTTGTCATGTGGGTCTTGAACAACTGGAGGGAGATATCCTTAAGTAATTACTTGACATATCATTACCAACCTTCTGTGTGCACCTCTGCCCTTTGTCTCACTACTTTTTATATCTTATCCCTGACCTCACCCTTTAATAAGAACTCACAAGTTTCAGGATATGAATTTTTTCCTTCCCACCTCCTCCACCTTTATACATACATACAGTTATACTAAATGTCTAGTGTTGCTTTGGTGGACTTTATTAATCATTCCATTTGTTAACATTTCAAATGATATCCCATTTCCTGGTTACCCCCTCCAGCAATGCCCCTTCTCGTGATATCCCAGTTCCTGGTTACCCTTCTACCAGTCCTCCATCCACTTCTGCTCTCCCTCTCCTTTTGCCTGTACGAGAGTACTCCCCCATCTACCCACACTCTCCATCCCCACCACTCCAGCATCACCCTAATCTGTGGCATCCAACCTCCCTGGGACCAAGGGCCTGCACTCTTGTTGCTGTTGGGCAAGGCTATCCTCTGCTACATACATATCTGTAGCCATGGATCACTCCAGGTACATTCCTTGGTTGGTGGTCTAGACTTTGGGAGAACTGGGTAGTCAGGACAGCCTATGTTGTTCTTCCAATGAGGTTGCAATCCCCCTCTGCTCCTCCAGTCCTTCTGCCAGCACCCCCACCATGTTCCCTGAGCTCAATCTGATGGTTGGCTCTAAGCATCCACATCCGCATTATTCAGCTGTTGGCCTGACATCCCCAGGAACTGCCACATTTGGTTCCTGTCTGTGAGCACCTCTTGACTGCAGCAACAATGTTTGTTTGGTATCTGTAGACATGATGTATTCTCAGATGAGGCTGTTTCTGGTTGGTCCTTCCTTCACTCTGTTCCATTTTTCCCTGTTCTTCCTCTGGACATGAAAATTTCTGGGTTAAAAAACTTTGAGATGGGTGGGTGGCCCATCCCTTGACAAGGGGCTGTGCCTATCTACTGGAGGTGGTCTCCACAGGTTGTATCTCCCCCTGCTCTGTGCAAGGCTAAAGTCAATAGTGCTGGTTCTTGGGATCCTCACATTTCTCTGGTGTTTTGGACTCTTCAGTCCCTTATCCTTCCTGCTACCTACTTTTGTTAAATTTCCTGTCCCTCTATACCCTCTCACATCTCCTACATGTTCTGATACCGCCACCCTTATGTGCTTTCTCCCTCCCTTGTCCCCCTCTCCTTCTATCTCCCACAATCGTTCTGTTCCTCCTTCAGGTCTGAAGCATTCACCTTCTGGTCTTTCTTCTTTCTATCCTCCATATGGTCTGTAGGTTGTTTCATAGGCATTATGAGCTTTTGGGCTAGTATCAACCTATTAGTGAGTACATACCATGTATGCTCTTTTGTGTCTGGGTTACCTCACTCAGTATGATATTTTCCAGTTCCATCCATTTTCCTGCAAATTTCATGAAGTTATTATTTTTAATTGCTACGTAGCACTCCATTGTGTATATGTATCACATTTTCTGTATCCACTCCTCTGTTGAGGGACATCTGGGTTCTTTCCAGATTCTGGCTATTATAAACAAGGCTGCTATGAAGATAGTTGAGCATGTGTCCTTGTTATATGATAGAGCACTTTTGGGTATATGCCAAGGAGTGATATAGCTGGGTCTTTAGGTAGAACTATTTTCAGTTTTCTTAGGAATTGCCAGACTGATGTCCAAAGTTATTTTACTGGCTTGCACTCCACCAGCACTGGAGAAGGAGTATTCCTCTTTCTCCCCATCCTCACCAACATCTACTATCACCTAAGTTTTTGATCTTAGCCATTCTGACAAGTGTGAGGTGGAATCTCAGGATTGTTCTGATGTTCATTTCCCTGATGACTAAGGATGTTGAACATTTTCTCTTTTTTTCTTATTTTTTATTGGACATTTTCTTTATTTCAAATGTTCTTTCTTATCATTTCAAATGTTTTCCTCTTTCCAGGTCTCCCTTTCGGAAATCTCCTATCCCATCCCCCCTCCACCTTTCTTTATGAAGGTGTTCCCCACCCACCCACCCATCCACCCACTCTGTTCTTCCCTCCCTGGGATTGCCTTACACTTGGCATCAAACATTCTCAATACAAAGGCCTCTCCTTCCACTGTTGTCCAATGAGGTCATGCTCTGCCACATATGGGACCTGAGCTATGGGTCCCTCCATGTACTCTTTGATTGGTGGTCTTTATCCATGGGAGCTCTGGGTGTCTGTGCTGTGGACACTTTTGCTCCCTCCATGGGGCTGCAACTCCCATCAGGTCCTTCAGCCTCTTCTCCAACTCCTCCATCAGGGACCCCTGAGCTCAGTCCAATGGTTGGGTGTAAGTTTCTGCCTTTGTAATTATCAGGCTTTGGTAGAGCCTCTCGGGCAAAAGCTCTATCACACTCCTATCAGCAATTACTTCCCAGCATACACATTCATATCTGGGTTTGGATATGGGATGGATCCCCACTTGGGGCAGTCTTTGGATGGCTTTTCCTTCAGTCTCTGCTCTACACTTTGTCTACATATTTTCTCCTATGAATATTCTGCCCCCCTTCTAAGAAATACTGAAGCATCCACACTTTGTTCTTCTTTCTTCTGGGGCTTCATATGGTCTATGAATGGAATCTTGGGTATTCTAAAACTTAGGGCTAATATCCACTAATCAGTGAGTACATACCATGTGTGTTCTTTTATGACTGGGTTACCTCTCTCAGGGTGATAATTTTTAGTTCCATCTATTTGCCTAAGAATTTCATAAAGTCATTATTTTCAATAGCTGAGTACTCCATTGAGCAGTCCTCTGTTGAGGAACATTTGGGTTCTTTCTGGCTTCTAGCTATTATAAATAAGGCTTCTATAAACATAGTGGAGCATGTATCCTTATTAAATGTTGGAGCATCTTCTGGGTATATACCCAGGAGTGGTATAGCTGGCTTCAGTTTTCTGAGGAAATGCCAGACTGATTTTGAGAGTGGTTGTACCAGCTTGCAATCCTATCAGCAATGAAGGAGTGTTCCTCCTTCTCCATATCCTTGCCAGCACCTGCTGTTACCTGAGTTTTGATCTTAGCCATCCTGACTGGTATGAAGTAGAATCTCAGGATTATTTTGATTTGCATTTCCTTGATGACTAAGGATGTTGAACATTTTTTAGGTACTTCTCAGCCCTTTGGTATTCCTCAGTTAAGAATTATTTATTTAGTTCTGTTCCCCATTTTTTAAGAGCATTATTTGTTTCTCTGGAGTCTAACTGCTTGAATTCTTTGTATATATTGGATATTAACCCTCTATCAGATGTAAGATTGGTAAAGATCTTTTCCCCAATCTGTTGGTTGCCATTTTGTCCTATTGACCATGTCCTTTGCCTTACATAAGCTTTGTAATTTCATGAGGCCCCGATTATTGATTCTTGATCTTATAACACAAGCTGTTGGTGTTCTGTTCAGGAACTTTTCCCCTATGTCCATGTGTTCCACGCTTTTCCACATTTTCTCTTCTATTACATTCAGTGTATCTGTTTTTATGTGGAAGTCCTTGATCCACATGGAACTGAGCTTTGTACAGGGAAATAAGAATGGATCAGTTTGTATTCTTCTACATGCAAACTGACAATTGAACCAGCCTCATTTGTTGAAAATGCTGTCTTTTATCCACTGGATGTTTTTAGCTCCTTTGTCAAAGATCAAATGACCATATGTGTACAGGTTCATTTCTGAGTCTTCAATTTTAGTCCGTTAATCTATCTGTCTGTCTCTGTACCAATACCATGCAGTGTTAATCACAATTGCTCTGTAGTATAGCTTGAGGTCAGGAATGGGTATACCCCTAGAAATGCTTTTATTGTTGAGAATAGTTTTCGCTATCCTGTGTTTTTTGTTATACCAAATGAATTTGGAAATTTTTCTTTCTACCTCTAGGAGAATTGACTTGAAATTTCAATGGTGATTGCATTGAATCTGTAGATTGCTTTTGACAAGATGGCCATTTCTATTATATTAATCCTGACAATGCATGAGCATGGGAGATCTTTCCATCTTTTGAGTTCTTTGATTTCTTTCTTCAGAGACTGAAAGTTGTTTTCATACAGGTCTTTACCCTGTCACAGTAAAATATTTTATATTGTCTCTGACTAATGTGAATTCTGAAGGATATGAATTTCCTAATTTCTTTCTCAGCCCATTTATCCATTGAGTATAGGAAGGCTACTGATTTGTTTGAGTTACTTTTATGTCTGGCACTTTGCTGAAGTTGTTTATCAGGTTTATGAGTTCTCTGGTGGAATGTTTGGGGTCACTTAAGTATATATCATATCATCTGCAAATAGTGATACTTTTACTTCTTCCTTTCCAATTTGTATCCATTTAACCTCCTTTTGTTGTATAATTGCTCTGGCTAGAACTTCAAGTACAATATTGAATAGATAGGGAGAGAGTGGGTAGCCTTGTCTAGTCCCTGATTTTTGTGGGATTGCTTCAAGTTTCTCTCCATTTAGTTTGATGTTGACTACTGGTTTGCTGTATATTTTTTTCACTATGTTTAGAGTATGTTGAATTCCTGATCTTTCTAAAACTTTGATTATGAAGCAGTGTTGAATTTTGTCTAATGATTTTCAGTATCTAATGAAATGATCATGAGTGTTTTTTTCTTTGATTTTGTTTATATAGTAGATTTCATTGATGGATTTTCATATATTGAATGATCCCTAGGATAAATCCTATTTGATTATGGTGAATGTTAATTTTTAATTTGTTCTTGGATTTGGTTTATGAGAATTTTATTGAGTATATTTGCATTGATATTCATAAGGGAAATTGTTCTGAAGGTTTCTATCTTTGTTGGGTTTTTGAGGGATTTTACTATCAGCGTAACTGTGGTTTCAGACAATGAATTGGGTAGTAATCCTTCTGTTTCTATTTTGTGGAATAGTTTGAAGAGTATTGGTATTAGGTCTTCTTTGCAGGTCTGGTAGAATTCTGCACTAAACCCATATGGTCCTGGGCTCTTTGTTTGGAAGATTTTAATGACTGCTTCTATTTCTTTAGGGGTTATGGGAATGTTTGTATGGTTTATCTGATCCTGATTTCATTTTGGTATTTGGTATCTGCCTAGAGAATTGTCCATTTCATCCAGATTTTCTAGTTATGTTTAATATAGGCTTTTACAGTAGGCTCTGATGATTTTTTTTAATTTCCTCAGTTTCTATTGTTATTTATCACTTTTCATTTTTGATTTTGTTAATTTGCATACTGTGTCTGGCTAAGTATTTATCTATCTTGTTGATTTTCTCAAAGAACCAGTTTGTGGTTTTGTTGATTCTTTTATAGTTCTTATTGTTTCTACTTGATTGATTTCAGACCCGAGTTTGATTATTTCCTGTTATCTCATCCTCTTGGATGTATTTGCTTGTTTTTAGAGCTTTCAGGTGTGCTGTTAAGCTGCGAATGTATGCTTTCTCCAGGTTCTCTTTGGAGGCACTCAGAGTTTTCCTCTTTGCAGTACTTTCATTGTGTCCCATAAGTTTGGGTATGATACCCTTCCTTTTCATTAAATTCTAAAATGTCTTTAATTCATTTTTTATTTTTTATTTTTATTAGATATTCTCTTTATTTACATTTCAAATGGCATCTCCTTTTTTTCAGTTTCCCCTCAGAAAGAAAACCTCTTTTCCCTCTACTCTCCCCCTGCTTACCAATCCACACTCTCCCATTTCCTGGCCCTGGCACTGGACCAAGGACCTCTCCTCCCATTGCCATCCAATGCTACATATGCAGATGGAGTCATGAGTCCCACCAGTTGTACTCTTTGGTTGATGGTTTAGTCCCTGGGAGCTCTGAGGGTACTAGTGTGTTTATATTGTTGTTCCTCCTAAGGGGCTGCAAATCCTTCAGCTCCTTGAGTCCTTACTCTAGCTCCTTCATTGAGGACCCTGTGCTTAGTCCAATGGATGTCTGTGAGCTTCTACTTCTGTATTAGTTGGGCACTGGTAGAGCCTCTCAGGAGACAGCTATATCAGGCTCCTGTCAGCCAGCAACTGCTGGCATCCACAATAGTGTCTGGGTTTGGTAATTGAATATGGAAAGGATTCCCAGGTGAGGCAGTCTCTGGATTGTCCTTTCTTCAGTCTCTGCTCCATAGTTTGTCTCTGCAACTCCTTCCATGTGATTTGTTCTCCCCTCTAAGAAGGAGTGAAGTATCCACATTTTGTTCTTTCTTCTTGTGGTTGGTGGGTTGTATTTTGGGTATTCTAAGCTTCTGGGGTAATATTCAGTTTTCAGTGAGTGCATACCATGTGTGTTCTTTTGTGATTGGATTACCTTACTCAAGATGATACTTTCTAGTTCTTCCATTTGCCTAAAAAATTCATGAATTCATTGTTTTTAATAGCTGAGTAGTACTCCATTGTGTAAATGTCCCACATTTTCTCTATCCATTCCTCTGTTGAGGGACATCTGGGTTGTTTCCAGTTTCTGGCTATTTCAAATAAGGCTGCTATGAACATAGTGAAGCACGTGTCCTTAATGCTTGTTGGAACATCTTCTGGGTTTATGCCCAGGAGTGGTATAGCTGTGTCCTCAGATTTTACTATATCCAATTTCCTGAGGAACCACCAAACCCATTTCCAGAGTGGTTGTACCAGCTTCCAATCCCAGCAATGAAGGAGTATTCCTCTTTCTCCACATCTTCACCAGCATCTGCTATCACCTGAGTTTTTGATCTTAGGCACTCTGACTGTTGTGAGGTAGAATTTTAGGGTTGTTGTGATTTGCATTTCTCTGATGACTAAGGATATTTGTTGCAACATTTTCTCTGTTCATTCACATTAGGACAGTGACAGATCTGTGATCAGATAGGATTAGAGAGGTGGAGCTAGAAAGAGAGGAGGAGAGAGGAAAAAATAGAGTTATTTAGTTCTGAGAACAGAGGATTTAGACTGAATTTGACATTGACATTACTAACTTTTAAAGTGTATTAGTTTTCAGATTTTGTCCAAGTCATGTGGAAAGTTTCACCTGTGGTTGGAAATAAGATAAGGGATAGTAATCACTGACTCCATGTAGAGAAAACAGTGACAATTGCCTGCTTTTGGAGGTATTAATAAAAGTTTTGATATTAAAGCCTTAAGAGTCATGCATAACCTACCAGGTCCTAGGTGCTAGCTAGATGAATGATTATGGGGGAGTCTAAAGCATTGCATGTGAGTGAGATGTTGCTACTAGTTGGGAGAAAATAGCAAGAACTCGCTGGAACTTAGTGGTGATGCCAGATGGTCCCAGCACTAGAACATGTTCCAGCAGGAAAGAGAGTTTGCAGGGTGATTCACTTTTTAATAATTCCCACTTCTTTAGGTTGCAGCCATTTAGTATTTCTCAGTTGAGAATTATTTGTTTAGCTCTGTACCCCATTTTTAATAGGTTATTTGGTTCTCTGGAGTCTAACTTCTTCAGTTCTTTGTATATATTGGATATTAGACCTCTATCAGATATAAGATTTGTAAAGACTTTTTCTCAATCTGTTGGTTGCCATTTTGTCCTATTGCAGTGTCGTTTGCCTTACAGAAGCTTTGCAATTTTATGAGGTACCATTTGTCAATTCGTGATCTTAGAGCATAAGCTATTGGTGTTTTGTTCAGGAAACTTTCCTCTGTGCCCATGTGCTCGAGGCTCTCCCCCACTTTCTTTTCTATTACTTTCAGTGTATCTGGTTTTATGTGAAGGTCCTTGATCCACATGGACTTGAGCTTTGTACAAGGAGATGGGAATGGATCAATTTGCATTCTTCTACATGCTAACCGCCAGTTGAGCCAGCACCATTTGTTGAAAATGCTGTCTTTTTTCCACTGGATGGTTTTAGCTCCTTTGTCAAAGATCAAGTGACTATAATTGTGTGGGTTCATTTCTGGGTCTTCAATTGTATTCCATTGATCCACCTGTGTTTCACTGTACCAAACTATGCAGTTTTTTAATCACAATTGTTTTGTAGTACAACTTGAGGTCAGGGATGGTGATTCCACCAAAGATTCCTTTGTTGTTCAGAATAGTTTTCGCTATCCTGTGTTTTTGTTAAACCAAATGAATTTGGAAATTTCTCTTTCTAACTCTATGAATAATTGAGTTGGAATTTTGATGGGGATTGCATTAAATCTGTAGATTGCTTTCAGCAAGATGGCCATTTTTACTATATTAATCCTGACAATCCATGAGCATGGGAGATCTTACCATGTTATGAGATCTTCTTTGACTTCCTTCTTCAGAGACTTGAAGTTCTTGTCATACAGATCTTTCACTTGCTTAGTTAGATGCATACCAAGGTATTTTATATTATTTGTGTTGTTTCCCTAATTGCTTTTTCAGCCTGTTTGTCCTTTGTGTAGAGGAAGGCCACTGATTTGCTTGAGTTAATTTTATATCCAGCTATTTTGCTGAGCTTGTTTATCAGGCTTAGGTGTTCCCTTGTGAAATTTTTGGGGTCACTTACATATATTATCATATCATCTGCAAATATTGATATTTTGATTTTTCCTTTCCAATTTGTATCCCTTTAATCTCCTTTTGGCGTCTAATTGCTCTGGCTAGGACTTCAAGTACAATATTGACTAGGTAGGGAGAGAGTGGGAAGCCTTGTCTAAGGGGTTTGCTTCAAGTTTCTCTCCATTTAGTTTGATGTTGGCTACTGGTTTGCTTTATATTGATTTTACTATGTTTGGGTATTGGCATTGAATTCCTGAATATTCCAAGAATTTTGTCATGAAGGTGTGTTGTATTTTGTCAAATGCTTACTCAGCATCTAATGAGATGACCATATGATATTTTCTTTGAATTTGTATATATGGTGAATTATGTTGATTGATTTCCATATATTGAATCATCCTTGCATCCCTGGGATGAAGCCTACTTGATCATGATGGATGATAGTTTTGATCTATTCTCAGATTTGGTTTGCAAGAATTTTATTAAGTATTTTTGCATCGATATTCATAAGGAAATTTCGTCTGAAGTTTTCATTCTTTGTTAGGTCTCTGTGTGGTTTATGTATCAGAGTGATTGTGGCTTCATAGAATGCATTGTGTAGAGTACCTTCTGTTTATATTTTGTACAGTAGTTTGAAGAATACTGTTATTAGGTCTTCTGTGAAGGTCTGATAAAACTGCACTAAACCCATCTGGTCCTGGGCTTTTTTGATTTAGAGACTATTAATGAATGCTTCTATTTCCATAGGGGATATGGGACTGTTTAGATTGTTTATCTGTTCTTGATTCAAATTTGGTACATGGTATCTGTCTAGAAAATTGTCCATTTCATCCAGGTTTTCCAATTTTGTTGAGTATAAGCTTTTGTAGTAGGATCTCATGATTTTTTGTATTTTCTCAATTTCTGTTGTTATATCTCTCTTTTCATTTCTGATCTTGTTAATTAGGATATTGTCTCTGTGCCCTCTAGGTAGTCTGGCTAAGGGTTTATCAATTTTGTTGATTTTCTCAAAGAACCATCTCCTGGTTTGGTTGATTCTTTGTATAGTTCTTTTTGTTTCCATTCGGTTAATTTCAGCCCTGAGCTTGATTATTTCTTGCTGTAGACTCCTCTTGGGTGAATTTACTTGGTTTTGTTCTAGAGCTGTGAAGAAAACGAAAATACAAGAATGTGTGCTGTACAACCACTGATTGGAAAGACCATCTTGTTGTGTAGAATTGACTGGTCCTGGTTCTTAAGGAGGACAAACAGGTTTTCAGAGACTAATTCATTTATAAAACCCAAAGATATAAAGATTGTACTACTAATGAATTATAAGAATAAGACACTGTCTTGCTTTCTGGCTGGCAGGAGACAATAAATTAAACAACAGAAAACAACCAAGTATATAAATATTGTTTGACCAATGAGTTAGAAATATAAGACACTCAGAGGCCTGATCACCTGCATGCATCATTGATGGGCAGGGGCTACAACAGTGAGAAACTATGTGCTGAAGATATGGGAGAGAAAGGGAAGAGAAATGGTTTGTACACTTGAAAGTGATGAACTGGAAATGAAAGTGTGGTGAGGAACAGCCTCATGTGAGAAGTCATATGCTACTGCCTGGGGCCATCTTGATGCCTAAGGATTGTGAAGAGCTGTATGCACCCCTCACTGGCTTCAGCACTCAGGAGAGCTGGCCCCTCTCCTCTCCAGTTATAGCACTAACAGAGCAGTCCCTTCACCTTGCCTGGGTAGTGTGTCAGTGTTAGCTTGGTAGCAGGGCTGGGTATGGTAGGGCCAGCCCCTAGCAGTGAGAGCTGTAGAGTTGGCCCTGGTGGCATGGGTGAAGGAGGTCTGGTGGGCTAACCAACTTAGCTACTATCCAGGCAAAGATCCAGAGATCTAGGTTAGCCTGCTCTAACCTCTAAACCATCTATGAACTGCTGGAGTTCATGAAAGGGCAGATCCTACAGATCCAAAGCTGCAGGATCTCCATTACACAGGATGACAACAGGATATCCAAGAATAGTCCAAGTAAAGATCAAGTGTTGATAGTAGAGCAGAAGCCAGACCATGGCCATTTATTGGACTCATGGCCATGAATATTCACAAGTAAAGCTATTTGTGCAAAGGATATATTATATGGGACAAACTGCAGCTTCCATGGACAGATTGTTTTTGTGGATGGGGGGAGTTTGTAACGGTGAAGGGCAGATATGGAAGGAGTGGGAGAGGAGAGAGATCGGAGTACATGACATGAAATTCACAAAGAATCAATAAGATGCTAAAAAAATAAGATGCCAAAATAAGAAAGTGACTGCTTGAAGAACTGTATAATCAGGAGCAGGGGAGAAGGAATGACAGAGTAATACAAGGTGAATATGATCACAATGAATTATTTTCACATATCAAATTGACAAATAAAATAAAAACAGCAATGATAAGTATTTGGAAAATGGATAAGATATGTAAAGGGAATAAGTTTTTTCCAAGACGCAGTGATCCTTCAATATTCAAAAACTGGAATACATATTACTACAGCATGTAAATAACCAAAAAAAGAAACACATATGAAAATTTCAAAAGATACAGAAAAATTACAATGAAAAGAATTGATGAAAACCGACAAAATTTGGAATGAATAGACGATATGCTAAGATGGCAAAGTCTATGTATTACAAACAGCCAGAGTCTTACAGAATGTGGATTAATAGCATCACCTCTTAAAAAAAGGAATGAGACAAGCACATCATCTCATCCCTCTTTTATTCACTATGATGCTTGAAATTTTAGTGGAGGTAATAAATCTAGAGAAAGGAAAATAATTACTTATAGATTTGTTTTTGAAGATATTACAATTCTGCACTTAAAAAATAACAAGCATAGAAGTATCTTATAGAGTATCAGAAATTGAAAATGGACATAATTCTACAGCTTCATGCTAAGATTGTGTTAGGCCCACAGTGCCCTTCTTTTTAGAATGTATGTGTATATGCATATTATTAGATTACCTGGGTGATGTAGAGAATAAATATGCAAGTGCCACAGAAAGCATTAGAACAGGCACAGACAAGTGACAGAGAAACTTTACTCCAAATCACTTTGGTAGTCAACCCTAAGTATTTTCAGAATTATTCATATGTACACAAAAAACTAATGCTATTCCTTGGCAGGATCTTGAGGTAATGACCCAACACTGCTTTGTTGAGCAGCAGGAAGCACTTAGGTGCACAGCTTTGGAGTAGGTGTAGGTCAGAGGAGATTGCTCAGTAGAGGAAGGGGAAGGAAGCAAAAGTGAAGTCTTAGTGCCTCTGCCTAGAGGGAACTGAAACATGGGCATGTTCCTTGGGGACTGTTAAGTGAAGTGCAGTAAATAAGAAAGACAAACCAAAACACACCCAAGCCTTCTCCTTAGTTTCTTCTATAAGATGAGGAGTTTTCTGCAATGATGAAAGCTTTCTATGCAGATCATTTGAAGAAAAGATCAGAATGAATAGTGATGGGCATATGATTGCTAAAGGACAATGCCATTCTTATGATGAATACATTGTTTTTATTGAAAATAGAGTTTTTCATATAATATATTCTCACTATGCTTTTTACCTACCCAACTCCTCCCTGACTCCCCACCAATTAAATTCATGCCCTTTCTTGTTCTTCCGATTAGAAAACAACTAGCATCTTGAAGAGAAAGAAGATATGATAAAATAAAAACAAACAAAATTGGATAAAACAAATAGGAAAAATTGGGCCAAAGAAAAACCACAAGAAACAAATATAGACACTAGACACACACACACACACACACACACACACACACACAGACACACACACACACACACATACACACACACACACACACACACACAAACATACATACACATACACAATTCTTTCTTACAGATACCATTAAACAAAATGCCAGACATAATATGTAAGCAAAAGATCTTTAAGGTAAAGAAGGAAAAAGGTGGAAGTGGACAAAGAAAAAGAGGAGAAAGAAGGAGGAAGAGAACAAAGAAGATGAAGAAGGAGGAGGAACAGGAGGGACGAGGAACAGTAGGATGGAGAGGAAGAGTAAGAGGAGCAAGAGCCTAGATAAAGCATATGACATCATGCGACAAAACAACCTTTAAATACCATTGAGTCTGTTTTTTGTTGCCATGCACTGCTGGGCATGAGGCCTGCATTAAGTGACATTTTGTGGTATATTATTGGAGAAAAATAATTTTTCATTTGCAAGTGTATATCAATTAGAAATAGCTTCTCAATCAAGGATGGTAGTTTTCATCTATTTCAGCTCTCAGCTCTAGGTCTGCATCTATTGCAGACCTATGTAAGCACTATTCAGGATGCTACATCTCTGGGAGTTTAGATGTGCATCAATCCTGCTATGTGTAGAACAGCATGGTGGTGCCTTCATTACTTCTGGCTCTTACAATCTTTCTGTCTCTTCTCCTGTATCTCTTTCTGAGGAAAGAGGTTTGATAGAGAAAACCAGTTTAGGATGGATTGTTCCAAGTTCCTTCACTCTCTTCATATTATCCCACATGTATCTCTATATTTGTTCCCATCTACTGTAGAAGCAAGCTTCCCTGATACTCACTGAGCTGTGCACTGATCTATGAGTATATTGGAATATCATTAGGAGTTATTTTGTTGCCACCTTCTTTTAGTTTCCTCCTAGGTCCATAATCTATCTAGTCTCAAAGTCTTGGCCACCTGAGAAGTGGCAGACCTGGTTTTCTCTCATGAGGTAGCCTTAAATCCAAAGAGGTGATGGTTTGTTACTTCTATAACTTTTGTGCCAATTCTGAACCAGTGTATCCTGTAGGCAGGTCACCATTGTCGACTGAAATGTTTTTAATGGGTTTGTGTTTACCTTTCTCCTCTGGTAGTGTGCAGGGTACCTTTTTGTACTAATCAGTAGTGTGTAAGAATAAAGGCTCTAGGTAGGCACTAGTGTGAGTGACTTCTGTGTGTTCAATGAGCTAAATGCATCAGTTTGTTTTTTAAAAGCCTACCTATACTGTCTCCTTTTAATACTCCAAGAAACTGTTAAGTAAAAATGATGGTGTGTGTGTGTGTGTGTGTGTGTGTGTGTGTGTGTGTGTGTGCATGAGTGTGAGTATGCATGTTGCCATTTCTTGATGATTTAATTGTAGCACACCTGGTTTTTATAGTGTGGATTTATATAGAGAAAGTCAAACAAAATAATGAAACCAGCCTATTTAACAAATCCTTGGCTCTGAGTGGAAGTGCATGCACATAGTTTTCTTTCTTAAAAGAAAGTAATAATATGCCTTTTCTCCATTGCAGAGTTGAATGTTTTGGGGAGATGGAGCCTGTGTTAGAAAGAAGAAAGTTATAGAGAAAAACGTCTATTTCTGCCTTTCTGTGCCAGAAATTCTAGACCTCTCCATGTAGTACTCTGTGGTAGAACCGTGAGGATTTGAGCTCAGAGAAAAACAGTATATCAAAAAGTCACTGGAAGTTCATGCAATACATCCTTACTGTTTTTTCATTTTCTAGTCCAGTGATGCGGTGCTGACCAGTGTTGCAGAATGACAATTCTTAGACAGTTCATGACATTGTTCTCTAAGTCAACAGATGCTTCTCAGAGGTGAGTAAGAGTTTATGATCAAGTGAAGTTTATACAAACTCTGACAAGACATGATAACTTCCTATGTGTGTATAGGAGTAAATGATTGCTTGGAATCCTGATCCTTAATGAGGCATTTTTGTTTTTTTGGCATCTAGCCTATTCCATCTACACTTTAGCTCCTTCCATTAAATAATATCCAGTCATCTTCCTACTAAGTAGTTCTTCTCTATGATTTCAAACTCATTATAGGTAGTAATATCAAGCATTATGAGTTTGCATTCTAGGACTATGACTAAAGAATATGTATCATTTTATTGTACATATTCTATATGTATCATTTAGGCTAATATATCACTGATCTACTTAACACCATTTATGCTCACACTGAAGTTACTCTACTTGGCATTTTCTTTATCACAGCGCAGTACATCTATTTGTACTTTTTTTCCTATTACACAAATATACATACAATAAAATAGACTCTCATTAGCCAAATAAAAGAACACATGCACAAAACAAGTGTAGAGTCCATTATATGTTGGTTAACTACTCCCGAACACAAGGCTGTTTTGGTGTTATTTTTTTTTAAAGTTTTGGGTGGTATTTTATTTTCATTTTCTTTTTATCAGAGGGTTTTGTTGTTTTGGGTTTTTGACTTAAGTTGTGTGTGTAGGAACCAAAAGAATATCTGAATGGTTTGGGGGGATGGGAAGAATATGATCAAATATATTTAAATTTAAAAATTGTTTTAGATAAAAATATTTAAAAAGAACATTTGACAAGTTTATACTGTACAATATGCAATATTTTATAATAAAATGCTCAATAGTGAATTTTATTCTTAAAGATATATATGTTTAGTATATTGTTTTAATTGCTCTATATGTTTTATTGAATGAATACTTTCAAATTTATTCATCCGTTTTTTTACTTCTTGGACAGTTAGGCTTCTTCAGGTTTTCATAATTATTTATAATATCAACACACACAACATTTTTTGTGAGTACAGTAAACTTTATTGATAGTATTCAAGAAATTAGGGGTCCCTACATCCTTCCCTTCTTAAGGGGTTTTAGGATGGAAACTGTGAGGGAGATGCTCAGTGTTGAGGAGTTAGTCGAGGCAGGGACTCCTTAGGAGTCCAAAACCTCTCTTTCATTTCAAGTCCTTGCTAGGGTTGGTGATTCATGTCTTCTTACTCCCTGGAGGCCAAGTAGGCCATGAGATCCAATACCTTGTGGCTATAGCCATACTCATTGTCATAGAAGACAATGGCCTCTACAAACTTGTCACTGAGAGCAATGACAGCCCCAACATCAATGATAGAAGAGTGAGTATCTCTGCTAAAGTTGCAGGACACAGCTGGATCCTCATTTAAGCCAGAATGTCCTTTATTAGGGACCCCAGTATATGATTTATCAATTCTCTTATGTCATCATAATTGGTAGATTTCTCCAGGCAGCATGTCAAAACAACCTCAGACACACTGTGGGTAGCCACATGGATGGCCATGACAGTGATCTTCCAATTCAGTTTTGGGATGACCTTGCCCTTGACATCACCAGTGGATGTAGGGATGATATTCTGGGTAGGCCCATGGCCATCATTTAACATCTTCCAGAGCGATCATCCATAGTTGAAAAATGATGGCAGTTATGGTATGGGATCTTTCCACAATGCCAAGGTGTCCAGGGGAACTAAGCAGTTGGTGTTTCAGGAGCAATGCTTACAATCTTGATTGAATTATTATGCTTCTCATGATTCACACCCATCACAAACATGCAAGAATCAGCAGAAGGGGCAGAGATGATAACCCTTTTGGATTTACATTTCAAGTAGGCCCTGGACTTCACTGTGGTGGTGAAATAAAAGTTAGTTTGGGGTTAGGCAGAAAATAGAAATGAGATTATTGTAAAAAGCTTTAGAACAGACATATGGTAAATGTCATTTATCCTAACATTCATGGACAGCTCTTGCTCTGTCCAGATCCCTATTGGAAGGCCATTAATGTTAGGACCACTACAGTTTTTTCCCTGATGACTAAGGATGTTGAACATTTCTTTAGTTGCATCTTGGCCATTTGCTATTCCTCAGTTAAGTATTCTTTGTTTAGCTCTGAATCTCATTTTTAATAGGGTTATTTAGTTTTCTGGAGTCTAACTTCTTGAGATCTTTGTGTATTTGGATATTAGCCCTCTATCAGATGTAGGGTTGGTAAGTATCTTTTCCTAATTAATAGGTTGCAGTTTTGACCTATTGACATTGTACTTTGCCTTACAGAAACTTTTCATTTTTATACTGTCACATTTATGAAATGTTGATCTCAGAGCCTCAGCCATTGGCTTTCTGGTCAGGAAAATTTCCCCTGTTCTGATATGTTCTGAGCTCTTCTCCACCATTTCTCCTAACAGATTCCATGTACCTGGTTTTATGTAGAGGTCTTTGATCCATTTGGACTTTAGCTTTTTACAAGGACACAAAAATGGATCAATTTGCATTCCCCTATATGCTCTCCAAAAGTTGAACACACACCATCTGTTGAAAATGCTGTCCTTTTTCCACTAGATGGTTTTGGCTTCTTTGTCAAAGAGCAAGTGTGCATAGGTGTGTGAGTTTATTTCTGGGTCTTCAATTTTATTCAATTGATCTTCTGTCCTATACCAATACCATGCAGTTTTTATCACTATTGCTCTATAGTAGAGCTTGAGATCATGGATAGCAATTCTCTTATACGTTCTTTTATTGTTGAGCATAGTTTCCATTATCCTGGGTTTTTGGTTATTTCAGTTTAAACAGAATTGTTTTTCATTCTCTGTGAAGAATTGAGTTGGAATTTTGATGCAGATTTCATTGAATCTGTAAAAAGATGGTCAGCTTTACTATGCTAATCCTATGGATACATGAGCATGAGAAATAGATTATTTGTATCCTTTTTGTGTGTTTTTCTTCTTTTTTTACTGGAAATTTACATTTCAAATGTTATTCCCTTTGGAGGTTTCCCTCTCTCCCAGAAACACCTTATCACATCCTCCTTCCCTGTGCTTTTATGAGGCTGTTCCTTCACCCACCCACTCACCCACCCACCCACCACTCCCACCTCCCAGCCCTCAATTCCTTACACTGGGGCATCTATCAAGCTTTTATAGGATCAAGGACCTCTCCTTCTACTGTTGCATGACAAGGCAATCCTCTGCTACATATGCAGCTGGAGCCATGTGTACTCCTTTGTTGATGGCTTAGCCCCAGGGATTTCTGAGGGGTCTGATTGGTTGATATTGTTGTTCTTCCCATGGAATTGCAAACCCCTTCAACTCCTTCAGTCCTTTCTCTAAGTCCTCTGTTAGTGACCCCGTGCTCAGTCCAATGGTTAGCTGCCAACATCTGCCTCTATATTTGTAAGGTTCTGGCAGAGCCTCTCAGGAGTCACCCATATCAGGTTCCTTTCAGCATGCACTTCTTGGCATCCACAATTGCGTTCGGGTTTGGTAACTGTATATGTGGTGAATCCCCAGATGGGACAGTCTCTGGGTGGCCATTCCTTTAGTCTCTACTCTATACTTTCTCTCCATATTTGTTTCTATGTGTCTTCTCCTTCTATGAAGGAATGAGGGACCCACACTTTGGTCTACCTTCTTATTGAGCTTCATGTGGTCTGTGAATTGTATCCTGTTTATGTGAAGCTTTTGGGCTAATTACCACTTATCAGTGAGTGCATACCATGTGTTTTCTTTTGAGATTGGGTTACTTCACTCAGGATGATATTTTGAACTTCTATCCATTTGCCTAAGAATTTCATATGACATCATCATTTTTAATAGCTGAGTAGTACTCCATTGTGTAAATGTTCCATATTTTCTGTGTCCATTCCTCTGTCGAAGGACATCTGAGTCCTTTCCAGCTCTTGGCTATTACAAATGAGGCTGCGATGAACATAGTGGAGCATGTGTTGTTCTTACATGTTGGAGCATCTTCTGGGTAGATGCCCAGGAGTGGTATAACTGGGTCCTCAGGTAATACTATGTCCAATTTTCTGAGGAACTACTAAATTGATTTCCAGATTGGTTGTACCAGCTTTCATTCCCACCAGCAGTGGAAAAGTACTCCTCTTTCTCCATATCCTTGCCAACATCTACTTTCAACTGACTTTTTGATTTAGCCATTCT
This sequence comes from Mastomys coucha, assembly GCF_008632895.1. Lineage (NCBI taxonomy): Eukaryota > Metazoa > Chordata > Mammalia > Rodentia > Muridae > Mastomys > Mastomys coucha. The sequence continues at coordinate 39,360,806 of NW_022196904.1, forward strand.
GACTGGGTGAGATGGAATCTCAGGGTTGTTTTGATTTTCATTTTCCTGATGACTTAGGATGTTGAACATTTTTTAAGTTGCTTCTTGGCCATTTGAGTTTTCTCAGTTAAGTATTCTTTGTTTAGCTTTGTACCCCATGTTTTAATAGGGTTATTTGATTCTCTGGAGTCTAACTTCTTGAATTCTTTGCATATATTGGATATTAGCCCTGTATCAGGTGTAGGATTGGTAAAGTTCTTTTCCTAATCTGTTGCTTGCCTTTTTGTCCTATTAACATTGTCCTTTGCCTTACAGAAGCTTTGCAATTTTATGAGGTCCCATTTATTGATTATTGATTTATAGCATAAGCCACTGGTTTCTGTTCAGGAATTATTCCCCTGTGCCCACATTTTCTAGGATCTTCCTCACATTTTCCTCTATAAGTTTCAGTGTATCTTATTTTTTTGGAGGTCCTTGATCCACTTGGACTTGGGCTTTGTACAAGGAGACAAGAATGGGTCCATTTGCATTCTTCTACATGCTGACAGCCAGTTGAACCAGGACCATTTGTTGAAATTGCTGTCTTCTTGCCACTGGATGGTTTTAGCTCCTTTGTCAAAGATCAAATGACCATATGTTCATGAGTTCTATTCTGGGTCTTCAATTCTATTCCATTGATCTTCATGTTTCTCTCTGTACCAATACCAGGCAGTTTTTATGACTATTGTTCTGTAGTACAGCTTCGGGTCAAGAATGGTGATTTCCCCCAGAAGTTCTTTTATTGTTGAGAATATTTTTCTCTATCCTAGGATTTTTATTATTACAATAAATTTGTAAATTGCTCTTTCTAACTCTATGAAGAATTGATTTGGAATTTCAATGGCTATTGCACTGAACCTGTAGATTGCTTTCAGCAAGATGGCCGTTTTTACTATATTAATCTTGCCAGTCCATGAGCATGGGAGATCTTGCCATCTTCTGAGATCTTCTTTGATTTCTTTCTTCAGAGACTTCAAGTTCTTATTATATAGATCTTTCAATTGCTTGTTTAGAGTCACACCAAAATATGTAATATTATTTGTGGCTATTGTAAAGGGTGCCATTTCCCTAATTTCTTTCTCAGTCTGTTTTCCCTTGAGTATATAAAGGCAAATGATTTGTTTGAGTTAATTTTATATCCTGCCACATTGCTGATGTTGTTTATCACCTTTAGGAGTTTTCAGGTGGAATTTTGGGAGTCACCTATCTATACAATCATAATATCTGCAAATAGTGATATTTTATTTCTTCCTTTCCAATTTGTATTCTTTTGATCTTCTTTTTTTTTTGTCTAATTGCCCTAGCTAGAACTTCAAGTACTATGTTGAAAAGATAGGGAAAGAGTGGGCAGCCTTTTCAAGTCCCTGATTTTAGTGGGATTGTTTCAATTTTCTACCCATTCAGTTTGATGTTGGCTACTGGTTTGTTGCATATTGCTTTTACTATGTTTAGGTATCAGCCTTGAATTCCTCTTCTTTCTAAGACTTTTAACATGAAGGGATGCTGAATTTTGTCAATTTTTTTTTTAGCATCTAATGAATGATCATGCATTTTTTCCCTTTGAGTTTGTTTATGTAATGGATTACATTGATAGATAGGGTTGATATAAATTTATTGCATATTTTTGCATCAATGTTCATAAGGGAGATTGTTCTGAAGTTCTCTTTCTTTGTTGGATCTTTGTGTGGATTAGGTATGAGCATAATTGTGGCTTCACAGAATGAATTAATTGGGTAGTGTGCCTGTTTCTATTTTGTGGAATGGTTAGAATAGTATTATTATTAGGTCTTCTTTAAAGGTCTAATAGAATTCTTCACTGAATTCATCTGTTCCTGGGCTTCTTTTGGGGGGGGTGACTATTAATGACTGCTTCTATTTCTTCAGGGGTTGTGGGACAGTTTAGAGGGTTTATCTGATCCTGTTTTTTATTAGATATTTTCTTTATTTACATTTCAAATGGTATATCCTTTCCCAGTTTGCCTTCCAAAAACAAAAACAAAAACAAAAATCCTCTGTTCCCCTCCCCTTCCCCCTGCTCTCCAACCTACCTTCTCCTACTTCCTAGCCCTGGTATTTCCCTATACTGGGGCATAGAACCTTCACAGGACCAAGAGCCTCTCCTCCCATTGATGACTGACTAGACCATCCTCTGCTGCATATGCAACTGGAACACTGAGTCTCACCATGTGTACTCTTTGGTGGGTGGTTTAGTCCCTGAGAGCTCTGGGGATACTGGTTAGTTCATATTGTTGTTCCTCTAAGGGTTTATACCTGTTTACCTGTGTTCTCCTGTATCTTTAAGAGAGTTATTTATGTCCTTCTTAAAGTCCTCCATTATTGCCATGAGAAGTGACACTAGATTCAAATTTTGTTTTTCCAGTGTGATGGTGTATTCAGGACTTGCTAGGGTTGGAGAATTGTGTTTTGATGGTGCCAAGTAAGGTAACCTTGGTTATTACGCTTCTGTTCTTACACTTGCCTCCCGCCATCTGATTGTCTCTAGTGCTCCCTACCCTCACTATATCTGACTGAAGCCTGTCCTTCCTATAATCCTGCTTGAGTCAGAATTCCTCAGAGTCCAGATGTCTCTGTGATCCTGTGATTCCAGGATCCTGTGATCCTGAGATTCTCCATGTGTCAGAGTTCCTGTGTGTCAAGCTGCCTTTGTGATTCTGAGATCCTTGTGTGATCAAGCTCTGGGAGCTGTGGGACTGGCTGCTGAGTTCATGCCCAAGATAGCCCAGAGCAGACTAGAAGGAACCTGATCCACTGGTCGTGATGGTTTCCTAGGTTCCTGGTTCCTGCTGGTCCCAGTTACTCCAGGTGTGTTGGTACAGATGATATGCTCTACTCACTGCTGATCCTAAGATCCTGTTCTTGCTAAGGCACCAAGGAGTGACTGTGGGAATGGTTACTGAACTTGCACCCAAGGTAGACCTGCGCAGACTAGAAGGCAATTATTTTTATCATTTGAGGTGTTAATTTCTTTCTCCAGAGATGTGAAGTTATTGTCATAGAAATCTTTCACTTGATTGGTTAGAGTCTCACCAAGACATTATATATTATTAGTTACTATTGTGAAGGGTACTGTTTCCCTAATTTCTTTCTCAGCTCATTTATTCTTTGTGTATGGGAAGGCTACTGATTAGTATGAGTTAATTTTATATCTAAACAACATTGCTGAAGTTGTTTATCAGCTGTAAGAGTTCTCTGGTAGAATTTTGGGGGTTGCTTATGTATACTACTGTTGGAAACCAAAAGCACTCTCTGGCTTGACCCACTGCTAATCTCAGCTCTGGAGGAGACACCCTGGAGTCAAGAAAGAACCAGGAACCTAGTTTAATACCAAGCTGTCCTTAGCTTGGAATTTCTCTCAAGGATTCTGACTTGCTAGACTGTACCATTCCTGCTGACCCCATTGAGGGGTCTCAATGAACTCTTGAGACAGCAGCTCGGCTCGGCTCACCAGGTGTCTGGAGCCAGCTCAAGGGATTAAGCCAGAACCGGGA
>NW_022196904.1:39364850-39365684 GCF_008632895.1 Mastomys coucha
AGAAGCCTAGGGAAAAAATCTGATGGTAGATTATAAGCATGGGTGCCCAGATTTCTAAATCAGCTTCCTGGAACGTGGGAAGGCTGCTGGAGGAGAAAGGAGTAAGGGTTAGAATTTCTGCATTAAGAGAGCTAGCAGAGATGGTAGAAGGCTTCTGTCCTTGGGTAAAAGGCATGAGTCGTTTGGATTTGAAATCGTTTGAAAGGGTAGGAAAAGCTCTGGAGAAAAACAAGGTAGATGGATTTCCCCTTCGCCTTTGGGGAATGGTCTTGGATATCTTAAGGGAGAAGGTAAAGACCGAGCAAAAGGGAGTGCATTCAGCTAGGTACATCAGCCTTTCGGCATCAGAGCTGACAGGCGATAGCTCGACCGAGACAGGTCAGGATTCCCTGGACTCCAGCTCTACGGACAACGAGGAGAGTCAAACTTCCTCCGTAGGTAGTCAAACCTCTACTGATTCGGTCAGTACGGTGGCTGAGAAGACCCAACTTTCTGTCAGAACGAAACGTGATGTACCTCGCTTCAGAAGGCAGCGTGTTGTGCATAAGTCTGTGCCCTCCCAGACTAGGGAGTGTTCTCAAGGTGGGTCTTGCCCGGTTAAAGATGAACTCGAGACCAAGATAGGAGAATTAATTGAAGAAATTAGGGAAATTAAACTTCAGGCAGGCAAAGAGAAAGACAGCTACCTGATTGCTGATGAGGAAATGGGTCCTAAGGCCCGAGTTTCTGGCCAGGGTGACGGTAGTTCTGTAACACATCCGGCTGTGGAACGCAGAAGTCAGAGTGACGATATGCACAGATATTATCAAGTCCTTGATGTTAAGTTCATTAAGG
>NW_022196904.1:39370567-39371128 GCF_008632895.1 Mastomys coucha
CCGACACTGGCATCCTGAATCAGCCAATTCCCACGCTATGGTACAGTGGAGAGATCCGCTCACTAATAAGTGGTTTGGTCCGACCCGGTCCTGGTTTGGGGCAGATGTTCTGTCTGTGTGTTTTCCCAAGCCGAAGAAGAGGCTCACTGGCTACCAGAAAGATTGGTACGACAGATTGATTCGGAGAAGCCGATGCCTTAAGATATGCTCCTCCCAGCCAGTTTTGCCTTGATAGAATTTTTTATTTATTTATATATATATTTTTTTACTTGCTTCGTCAGTTTTTTTTTTTGTGTGTGTGTACGCATATGTTCGTCTGCTTTAGACAGTCGCTTATACCTGCTTTTCCCGATCAAAGCAGGGGGAGAGACAGGTATATCCCGAGAATTGCCTGCTTCCGAGAAATGACAATCGCTAATACCTGCTTTTCCCCATCAAAGCAGGGGGGGACAGGCATATCCCGATAATTCTTGGTCCACGCTCAGCCTCCAGTCTTTCAAAGGTTAATTCCGTTCCCCAGAGGCTTCTAAGAATTGATTTGCATCGCCTTGAGATTAATTC
>NW_022196904.1:39371915-39396009 GCF_008632895.1 Mastomys coucha
GCTTATTTCCACAGAAACTCGACTTCCCCAGTTCGTGAATCACCCACGGTATGAAGTGAAACTGCGGGACGGTTTCCTTCACTAGACAGGTTTTTCCTCAGAGTCAGCAATGGAGGTCAAGTACATTCCTTAGGACAGTCCACAATAGTTAGAAAAGGCTTACCTCACTCAAGGACTTTAGCTAGGACTGAACCTCCCAGTGCTTGCCTCCAGCAAGACTCAGAGAATTAACAGGAAATACCAAAATACCTCAACAGGGAGGGCTCTACTGCTCTTCTGCCTGCTTCATACCTAGCTACCAGAGTCTGCTGACCTTGAAGCAGCGGTCATTTGCCTACCTGTCCTCAGTCTTGTGCCTCTTTCTGTAACCCCCACCCACCTACATGACTCTTGTCATCTGCTGAGAATTTCCCTCACCCCCTCCTCATTTTCTTTTCCTGTAACGTATATATACTGGCCACTGGTCATTAATAAATGAGGCTTTGACAAAAGACTTACTTAGCCTTCCTCTCCTTTCTCGCCCATTTCTTTTTCAGGTTTGGTTCCCGGGCTGTGGGGGAGGGGAGATGTGTGTCAAGATATGGAAGTTATTCCCCTGGAATAACTAGATCCAGTGGGTCCAGGATATACTACCATATCATCATTAAATATTGATATCTTGACTTCTCCCTTTCCAATTTGTATACAGTTGATCTCCTTTTGTTGTCTAAATGTTCTGGGTAGAACTTCAAGTACTATATTGGATAAATAGGGAGAAAGTGACCATCCTTGTCTTTTCCTTGATTTTAGTAAGATTGCTTCAAGTTTCTTTCTATTTAGTTTGATGTTGGCTATTGATTTGCTGTATATTGCTTTAATTATGTTTAAGTAGGTGTCTTGAATTCCTGATCTTTCTAAGACTTTTCACATGAAGGGGTGTTGGGTCTGCCTTTACATGTTTCTTGACTTTTATCCTTACCTCTTTTAATATTCTTCCTTTGTTCTGTGCATTTAGTGTTTTGATTATTATGTGACATGAGGAATTTGTTTTCTGTTCCCATCTATTTGGTGTTCTATAGGCTTCCTGTATGTTCATAGGCATTTCTTTCTGTAGGTTAGGGATGTTTTCTTCTATGATTTTCTTAAAGATGTTTACTGGGCCTATGAGTTGGGAATCTTCCTTCTCTTATATACCTTTTATTCTTATGTTTGGTCTTTTTCCTTTTTCTGAATTTCTTGGCTTTTTGAGGCTAGGAGTTTTTTTTCACTTTGTATTTTCTTTTACTGTTGTGTCAATGTCTTCTATGGTATCCTCTATGCCTGATATTCTTTCTTCTATCTCTTGTATTCTGTTGGTGATGCTTGTATTTATGATTCCCAGTATCTTTCGAAGATTTTCTATCTTTAGGGTTGTCTCCTTTTGTGATTTCTTTACTCTTTCTATTTCCATTTTTAGATCCTGGAAGGTTTTCTTAAATTCATTTACCCATTTGATTGTGTTTTCCTGTATTTCTTGAAGGTATTAATGTGTTTCCTCTTTATGGATTTCTACGTGTTTACACATGTTCTTCTGTATTTCTTTAAGGGAGTCATTTACATCTTCCTTAAGGCCCTATATCATCTTCATGAGTTTGGATTTTAGATCTGAATCTTTCTTTTCAATTTTCTTAGGGTATCCATGACTTTCTGTGGCAGAAGAACTGGGTTGTGATGTTGCCAAGTAGCATTGGTTTCTGTTGCTTATGTTCTTATGCTTGCCTGTCACCAAGTGGTTATCTCTCATATTAACTGGCTTTGCTGTCTATGATTGGAGTTTGTCCTCCTGCAGGCCTTGTTTTGTTGGGCTTCCTTATATCTGGCCTTATATCTTCATTATATTGTCTTTGGGTCTCATGAGCTTGATCTGTGAGTCTAGCTGTGTCAGAACTCCTTGGATTCAAGCTGTCTCTGGGTGTGGAAAGTGTGGAGAGGATGTCTATAGCATGTTATGTGCTCCCTGGAGCAGATTCAAAAGGAAGGAAGGTGTGTCTCAGGCAGGGCAGACAGTCCTGTGTCTTCTGGAACTCACCTGTGAACCTGGGTGTGTCAGAACTCCTGGGGGTCAATCTGTGTCTGGGTGTGGGTTAGGTGAGTGGGGCTGGAGTACTATATCTGCTCTCAGGCACGGTTCAAAATAGTTTTTAAATGTATATGTCTGGTCTTTTCTGTAACATTTTGTGTTGTCTTCTATGATGTGAGATTTCCTCTCCTTTCATATATTCATATCTTTATCACATTCTATATAGGGGCATAGAGAGAGTCTTTTACTCATAGACTGAGACCTCAAGCCATAAGCAAAAAAATCCTTCTTCTCTTTTTATAATTATCAAACCATAGTGACTATAATGCATTTCATCAATAGAAGAACAAGATCATCAACAACAAAAACAACAAAACAGCAACAATAAAATCCCCAAACCCAAACCCAAAAACCAAAATGAAAATCAAATCATACAAACCCAAAATATATATTGTTACCATATATACATTATGGACATATTAGATTAAAATAAAATTCCAGAGCCTGACCAACACAGATTTGGATTCACACAGCCAACTTTGGACTGAGCGCAGGAACCCCAATGGAGCAGTTGGGGGAAGGAGTTAAGGAACTGAAGGGGTTTGCAACTCCATAGGAAGAACAACAATACTAACCAACCACACACCCCAGAGATTCCAGGAATTAATCCACCAACCAAAGTGTATGCATGCAGGGACTCATGCCTCTAGCTGCATATATAGCAGAGGATTTCCTTATCAATCAGGATGTGGAAAGTGTGGGGAGGATGGCTTTAGCACATTATGTGCTCCCTGGAGCAGATTCAAAAGGAAGGAAGGTGTGTCTCAGGCAGGGCAGACAGTCCTGTGTCCTCTAGAACTCACCTGTGCGCCTGGGTGTGTTAGAACTCCTGGGGGTCAATCTGTGTCTGGGTGTGGGTTAGGTGAGGCCTTTTGTCTGGTAGAGGCTCGATGACACAACATAGTGCAATGATATAGCAGTGAGGAGAGAGTTGGTGAGTGAGTTGAGGAGCACCGTCATAGAAGCAGGGGGAATGAGAAGGATATCAGGGGTTTGTGGAGGGGACACCTGAAAGGGGGATAATATTTGAAATGTAAATAAAATAACCAATTAAATATAAGAAAAAAAGAAAAATAGACAGGCCAACCCATACACACACATACACACACATACACATACACACACAAAGACACTTCTACCACAAACAAAAGGAGAGTTTTGTATGTTTATTGGAGCATTAGTTTCAGCATTCATTACATGGAAGACCTAGGCAAGCAACAGTGGAGAAATGGATTTTGAATTGTGATTATAACACATAGCATGTTATTCCTCAACTGACAACAGAGAAATTCTTCTTTTGTTTCCAATATGGATGGATTTGCCCTAATATTTGTATAATATCTCAAAATAGAAGAACTAGCTGGAAATTAATGATGTAAAACATGAGCCTAGGAATTCAGACCTTAAAATTCTGCCCTTTATCCTAAAGTATCATGCGCCTTTCATAATGTAAAACACAAGTAGTCCATCTTCAAGACTCACAAAATACATTTTTCAACATTGTTTCAAATTCCAAGTTGAATAAGAGGGTAAGGTGGAGGACAGAATTTGGGGAAGGACAAGGATAATATTACAGGCCTTTTGAAAAGCTTTATTAAAAGCTATTTCTTCTTAATATGTTATATTATTTCCATATATATGTGTGTATATATGTGTGTGTGCATGTGTATATATGTAGAAATGGAATTTAAATGAAGTTACTGTTTAACTCAAGTGGAAATAAGAACAATGTAAGGAGAAAAAATTGCATAACCTCATTTACATATGGGATGTGTTTTAAAGTATCATCATGTATAGACAGACTACATGAAATTTCAATTACATATGGAATATATTTTAAAGGGTCAATATGTGTAGAGAGACTATATGATACATTGGTGGTTACTATATCTTTGTAGTAAGAAAAATTGGAAAAACATCAAAAATGTCAATTATATGTTACAAGAGATAAAAATAATTTACAACACAAGCTCTCTATGTGGTAATAGTGCATTACAATCAGTAATTTTCCGTAAAGAAGTAGCTTTTGCTAAATGGAGAAAAAATAGTAGATGATATACTCTTTTAATTTGCACTTTCAGTTTTACATTGAGGCACAAATATAAACAGTACTGGCTTTCAAGGCAGAGTTAGGAATGGAGGAACAATGAGAATTCACATTGGTAAGGAAGTATTTTATATCTTGATTGGATTTGGAGTCAAATAGTTACATTTATCCAAGCAAATTTTCTCAACTATGAATTTATTTAATCTGTACATATCATTTTTAGTTATACTTTAAATTATCAAATACAGCAGCATCCAATATTAAAACATTATTTTATAGAAAGTGTCACCTCACTCAAGATATTTTCTAGGTTTATCTGCAAATCTCCTGATTTCATTTTCCTTACAGCTGAATGGTATTTGATTGTATATGTACCACATGTCTATTTTCCATTCATCAGTTGAAGGCATTTGGTTCGTTCCCACTTCCCTGCTATTGTGAAAAAGGAGGCAATGAACACTGTTGAACAAGTATCTGTGGAATAAGATGTTCAGTTCTTTGGTCTTATGCCAGTGAGTAGTAGAGCTGAGTATACCACAGATACAGTTGTAGTCCTTTGGAGATTCTCCATCCTGTTTTCCAGATGGGCTACCTACCAAGAAAGAAGGGCGTATTGACTTTCTGAACAACCTTAATAGAATTTATTGTCAGTTGTTTTGTTGATTTCAGGCATGCTGTCCAAAATGACATGAAATGGCAAAATTGTTTTAGTTTGCATTTTTCTGATTGCTAAAGATAATAAATGACTTTTCAAGATTTCATTAACAATTATTATTTATTCTCCTAAGAATACCCTGTTTATGTCCCAGGATCAGTTTTCAAATGCTAATTTCATTCTTTGCTCTTTGTTTTTGGAATTCTTTATTTATTCTGAGTAATAATCCTTTGTCAGATGTATAACTGGCAGAGATTATCTCATATTCTGTTTATTTCTTCTTTACTTGGCTCTTCTTTTCTTAGCTGTGAAGAAGTATTTTGGTTTAATGAAGACCCATTTATCAATTGTTTGCCTCAATTTCTTTGCAAATGGACCCTGTTGAGAAAGACAAATGCTACATGGTCTCACTTATGTGTAGTCCCTAGTTTAAATACTCAGATGTACATATGCAACATGTAACAAACCAGAAAAATATAAAGAAAGCATATATTGGGGGCTTGGGAACAAATATCAAGACATAAATAGTATGGAGTAGGAAATTGAATAATACATATTATACATACATACACAATACGTTCATATACCTATATCTTAAAGAAAGTTAAGCCCCTTGGGCTGACAATTATCTCACAAGAACCAGTTCAAGGCAAGAGAAATCTCTCTTTTAATGATTAGCTAGAGGACTCCATGTGTCTAGCAAAGCAATATAGATTATAGATGTAACCCTCGGTTGAAAGTGGGCCCCACTGATGAAGACGCCTCACATTTAAGAGAAAAGTCTTGGATGATTCAGGATTGAACTGATGTTTTCTTGCAGTTTGGCTCCCATGGTTCCAGAAAATACTATGCAAGTTGCCAAGGGGAGAAAGCAGTAAAACCATCCTACTAACTTCAATACCCAGGAATCATGACAATTACCAGAATGACAAGATATCCATAAAGATATAAACAGTGTTACATGTCAGTGGCAACCAACAGCTCTCTAATTGGATTTAAAGCTCAATCAACAGGAGGGAAATCATGTCTAGTATTAAAAATTTAGGAAGCTTCTTAGGGATAGAATCCCTCTAAAAGAATCTATTACTGTCACTTTGTTAGACAAACATAATTCCTTACAATATTCTAAACCTTATTCTTATACCATAGTTAAGTATAGCTACCAATTCTCATTAAAGGAGCTTCACTTTATAGCTATCAGAGACCATTATATGAAACTACAACTGGATACAATAAAGAGCTTAACAGATTGTGGGTATCCCAGGCCAGTGAGCATATCTTCATCATAGCTCCTATATCTATGAATCAAGGAACATCATCAAAGAGGTGGTAGAAAGATTGTAAGAGCCAGAATGCCAGTAAGTCACCTGCAAAACCATCTGTCCTAAGAATGGCTGTGTAAATAAGATGGGGACAATGGCAATATCAATAGACGTGAATGTGAAAGGAAAAAAAAATTCAATATCTCCATACTAGACAAAGATCTACAGGCAACCAATGACTACTGGGAAAAGGAGAATTAACCTATCCCAGGGTAAGCTCCCTCATTCATTGTCAAATGGCGAATGGACAACTTGAAATATAGAGAAACAATAAAAATAGACTCAACAGGTATCTTTACATATCTTTCATTGTATATGTATTGTGTGTATTACACTAATAATCAAAAATGAAGAAGCTATTTATTTAGGAGGGGAGACATAGAAAGGGCTTAAGGGATGATGGCTTGGAAGGGCTGGAGGGAGGAAAGGGAAAGGTGACAGTGATGTCATTCTATTTCAAACAAAATATTTCAAAAAGAAAATATACAAACATGCATAATTCAAGTTACAGATGCTATACACTCTTGGAAATAAAGTCCATTTGAAGGAAGTTCCATTCCAAGGGAAAATAAGTTCAGTGACACTCATTGAAATTGTCTTTTTCATGGGGGTTTAGACAGTAATAGAAAGAGAATCAGGACAAAAACAAGGGCAGAAGAGGGAAGACATGACCGTGGAATGTTAAACAAGGCACTGTGAAATAGAGAAACTGGAGACAGTCTCCCTCTACCTGTGGTGTGCTTGGATGTTGGTATATAAACCTTATTCTTTCAGTGGGTGAAAATGGCAGATTCTTGAAGTTGAAGACTCCAGTTGGTGAGTGGAAATTTAGAATAGGTAGTCTTAAAGATGCATATTTGTTTACTAAGCAATATACATAAGAAACGTTTTAAAATTACGCACATATTCTAAAATGTAAGGATATTGGAGGAAGTGGAATTATGTAAGTCACCATTAATTTATTTTAATGCTTATAAAACAACTTGAAACAAATAGGGACATTATATTTTTTATAAAAATATAATGTTCATTTAATCTTTATCAATTTAATGACCAAAGAAATTCTGACCTTTCTTGCACTACTTTGATCCTTGTTCTGAGGGAGGCATTTGTTCACAGTGAGAGCTGTTTTGGCCCCAAATGATTACAAGGGTTATATCATAAGGGGATGCAGTGAGGCCCACATAAGGCAGCTTTGTGTTGCTGCAGTCAGTTTCTGTGTAAGAGGCCCACTTATTCCAATTTCTATAAAATGACCATTTTCTCTGTCAATTAAAAAAGATTGTCAAAATTACCTACATAGATAAATACAAAATTGACTCTCAGAGAAATTATATTTGATTAAGGACTCATTCAACTACTGCACTAGATGGTTTCCAGTTCCCCAGACTTTTGTGAAGGACCCCTCTCTCCACTCTCTTCCTCAGGAGTGTCCTGCATGGCTCTCTGCAGAAGTAGCTTCAGACTCTGCCATTGAAACCTGCAGTGCCTAATGGAGCCAACAAGGAAGTAAATGATGGGATTGGCACAGCTGTTAACACAGGACAGGAATATCATCACTTCCTCAACATTTGAAGATATAATCCCTTGAAACTCCTCAAACCTTCGCAAGAGGAACAAGTAGATCCCAAGGGGCAGACCAAAAAATATGAAGACAATCACTGTGAGAGCAATGGTTATATACAACCTGGTCACTGGAACCCTGTGTGATCCACAGATGATCTTTAACAACAGGGCCAGGGTGGACACAGAAGGAACCACAATTAACACTATTATAAATGCAGTAGTGATAAGGCTACAAGTATTACAGAAATAATATTCAGAATTACTGAACAGAAAGCCACAACCTAGCCCTACTAGGAGGCTCAATATTAGACAAAAAGTCCAGAACAGAACACACATGATGGCTGATGTGTGTCTTGGTCTTTGGCAGTGATACCAAATGGGCCACATAACAGACAAGCAGCGCTCAACACTGATGGCTGCAATCATACACAAACCTGAAAGGTAAGCAAACATAAATACAATGAGGTTAAAAATAATGTGGCTGATATTTAAACGAAGGGCATGCTGCAGGGAATGCACAATCTGAATGCATAGTTGTATGAAATCAGCACCAGCCAGGTTGAGGACATAGATGGTGAAGGGATTCCTTTGCATGTGGAAGCCTAGAAGACATAGCACTATGGCACTTCCTGCCAGGCCAACCACAGCAACGATGGCAGTAAGAAAATCGAACATGGTGAAACATGAGAAATTTTCATGGTAGTAAATTTCTTCCATTACTGTGTCGTTAATGTACCAGGCCTGGATGGTTAGATTCGAGCTTAAGAATTTTCCACTGGTGTTCCTGCAAAGAAATAGAGATATGAATCTGTGATACTCTCTTTCAGGACTATGTGACTATGTAGGAATGTCTGGCACAGGTCCATAAGAAGGGGGAAACAGGATCACAGAGATTAATTTACCAAACTTACAAAAGTGCTAGAAACTTCTTTGAAATCCAGTTTGTACTATTTAGTCTATCTGTAGATCAATATGACATGGTGTAGTTGATGGTCCCAGTACAGTTGCTAAGCATTTCAAGTTATGTTAGGGATAGAAAGAACTATGAAAACAATCCTGTTCTAGTACTGAGATTTCTTCTCAGGTATAGGAAAATGGAAGCTGTTGGCACAAGCCATATCTTCCCCCAGTCACTGGAAGGGACCTATCAAACAGGCAAAATGGAATTGTGAATGAGAGACATGAAGGGACTGATATTTGCTATGAAGACCTGTAGGTGTACAGCCATGCTTCTTATGCTAGAAAGGCTGGGTGCTCATTTAAAATTTTAATAACTAGAAAGCAGAGAAGCCTTCAGAGACAGCAAGCTCATTTCTGTTCATTATTATGTCAGCAGTGTGTTCTGTTCTCTGCTGACGTACAATGGAGAATTAAGAACTATAACAAATGAGCCAGACATTCAACAGTAGCTGAAAAATTGGAGTAAATAATGTTCTCATTGTGACTTGTACCTACATACAAATGTACATGTCTCTAGCATGAGAAGTGTGGGCTGTGCAGCAGAGGAAAACAGAGAGCACCTCCATTTGGGAATAGTATCCCAATCCCTGACAGGAGCTATGAGATATCTTTATGTATGCACACAGTCTGGAAGAGAGAGTAGCAAACTGTGCAGGTAGCATCATTTAGAGCTTTCTCTCCACTTCACTTCCCCATACAAACATCCTTGATAGGCTTCTCTTTCTCACCCATAGAGCCACAGAAACATTTGGAGAAAAGGCAAACTACCCTGGTATTCCCCTTTCATTCCTACACCAACCATTGTTGCCGAATGAGAAGAGTTCCTCTGTGTGCAATAGGTTAGCCTGAACATTATCCTATATAGAAACCATTGCTTCACAGGATCCTTCTGCCTAACTTCTTATCAAAGACAGAAAACTACAAGAAGGAGGAATAATCTGAGGATGCTCAGAAAGAGCTCAGAGAAAGCACCTACAGAAGACCTTGCACACTGATCTCACACAAGAGCTTTGAAAGTTATCACCCAACAAATTCAGTTGTGTTCACCAAAGTCACCCCATTCCTTTTTGGAGCCTTGATCATCACACAAGAGCACCAGATTTTCATTCAGGGAATGATCTGGGCATCAACAACTTAAAATAGACAGAGTGGTACTAGATAAGCCACCGATGAGCTTGACAGTGATGGTAGTACCTCAGTCATCTGCATGATTGTTTGCCAAGGGACTGCTCTGCTTCATGAAACTGTAGCAGGAAGCCAAAATAGGATCAGCTCAGCCAAAACTCCCATTGGAGGTGGTTTTTCTTGTCTCTGCTCACCAATCTGAACTAAATAGCCCTCCTCCTGCCCTTGATAATAACAATGCTCTGATACAGGTTTGGACCATGTGAAGAAGTTGCTCTGGAACTGCCACTCTCCTACTCTATGATCAGTTTCCTTACTTTACAATCAGCTAAATTGTTCTTTTTGCACCTTTTGATTCATGTTGACATTGTTAACATTTCAATAGAGTGAAGATGGCACAGAAGAGTAGTCTCAGCTTATATAAAAGAAAATGCAATATTTCACAGAGGAGAGGAAGAAAAAGATTCAAAGTGATGAGACCTTGGGAAACAGATAAATGCTACAAGAGAACTAGAGAAATGGTAGTAAAAGAGAATCAACCATTTTAAAACCCAATAGAAGAAAATCACTTAAGATGAATAAAGAATAAAGTGAAGAGTCAAGTTTCAATTCAACTAAAAACTCCCCGAATTACAGGAATTAGCATATGTATATCAATAGTTACCTTAAGTGTAAATGGTCTTAATTTACCATTGTAAAGTCAAGAATGCTTGATTGGGTAACAAAAGACTATCCAACATTGTTTATCTGTCAGAAACACATTTCACTGGCAAAGACAAACATATAACAGAAACAAAAAGATGGAAAGAGGCTATGCAAATTAATGGAATATGAAAGATATATTGTCTATGCTCATATTTAAAACAATAGATTTCAAGAGAAAATTATAAGCAAATAGGATACTTAAATAGAACTGTTCTTTAAAAAGTAATGCGTGTATCTGTATGTGGCTAAATTTGTGTGAATCTGCACCCATTTCATAGCATAAACACTACTAAGTACTAGGAACCAATAAATGATGGTGTCTTAATGCCCATATTCCATTAATATATGTTATCTAGAGAATAATTTGACACATAAACTTCAAAGATAAATTGCACTACAGGTCAAAGAGCTTTCACATACTACTATATAATAGTTCACGCTAGAACTATGGAACATATATTAGTGTCAGCAACCTACAGAAAAATTTCTGCATATTTTTTATGTCACATTTCATGTCAAAAACCATTCTTCATAAATATAAGAGAAATTTCAATGTTTTTCAGAGTTCAAGTTTACAATAGGATAACATTAGAAGCAACAAACAAATGAATCAATAGGAAACATATAGTGACATAAAGATGGAATAATCAGTGGATCATGAAAAGATGACATGAAAGTAGAAAACAGACTGGTTGGGAGGAAGAAAAAGGCCAAAAGGATTTGATCAGGGCTTGAGAGAGGGCAGCAGTGGGTGAGTATGATCACAATGAATTTTGTACGAAGCAGAAAAAGCATGTATGAAGCAGAAAAAAATGATGATAAGATAAATAAGTTGTATTCACAATGTTGTAATCAATGTTATTCTAAGATGCAAGGATATATCATCATGGAAAAAGAAACAAATAAATGTAATAAATAACATAAATATCAAGGAAAAATAGATCAATTCAAATGATGTAGCAAAGGAAGTCACAAGATTGAATGGCACCAAGGATGATAATCTGTGAAGAAACTTGGAAAAGAGATAGGATAGTCTAACAGGATAAAAGCAATAAATCACGAAGTGATAGACAAAAGATCTCTGAGACAGGACAACATAAAATTGCTTAACAAATGTGAAACAAGTATGTCTTCTTGACATGTTATAACCAGAATTGTGCTTAAAATCCTCATAAAAGCAATAACTCAAAAGAAAGAAAGGGATCTAAATCTAAAATTTAAAGGATAAATATTTACCTTATCCTTTACTTAAAAAGCCATATAGCCTAGAAATGTCTCAGTGTGTCAGTGAAGGTGGAACATTTTTAAATCCCCATGCTGAGGTTTTATGAGACCCTGACATTGTTTACCCGTGAATGGCTGCATATATGAAAATCTTGACAGCATTAGGTGGTGGGCCATGTATAAATTAATAAGGCAAATGCAACAAAATTCATTGACCCACATAGATTATGTGATATATTATAGAAATTCTCAGTATTCTTAAAATTTTGTGGACAGTCCTGAGCATTTTCAGAATTATTCATACAGGCATAAATCACTGATGCTGATCATGGGTAGGACAATGAGGTAAGGACCCAGTTCAGCTTTGTTGGGCAGCAGGATGTATTAGATACAAAGCCTGAGGCTGGATGTGGTTCTGAGATGATTGCTCTGCAGAGAAAGAAAGAGAAGGTGAGGTCTGAGTGCTGCTGCAGAGAAGGACCTGAAAGATGGGCATGTCTAAGGGAAGACAGCTAAGTGAAGAGCAGATAAAAGAGAGACAAACCTAAGATAACATGAGCCTTCTCCGTAGTCTATTCTAGAAGATGGGGCATTTTTCCTGATGATGAAAGCTTTCTGTGCAGACTGAACAGAGGCAAGAAGGTGCAACACTGGAAATATGAATAGTGATTCATAGTCTAGTCGTGGTTACAAGTAAATTCTAGTTGCTAAAAGGATAGAACAAGCTCCCATATGGCCCAAGTGACTGCATTTTTAAATGCTTACCTTTACTGTCACTTGGAATCCTCCCTAGAGCCTCTGGTATACAGAGTGACTATTTATTGCCACTTTTCTAAGGATAGAATTGTAGCAAAAAGAATGAGTTTTTGTACCTCATCTTCATTTCAGAGTGTGAATTCCAATGTAGAAAAACTACCTCAGGACCAGTGCAGTGTGTGTGTGTGTGTGTGTTTGTGTGTGTGTGTGTGTGTATGCATGCGTGTGCATGTGTGTTTGTGTACCTGCATAGGTGCATGGGTGTGTGCACACACATGTGCATGTGTGTGTACATGTGATTGTGCACACAGGTGTTTGTAGAAGCTACAGGCAGACATCAAACTTTCTTCAATAGATCTCCACATTATTTTATTGACACAGGATTCTTCACTGAACATTGAGCTCAAACACTCAACAGCAAATCAGCACACTGAGGGATCCTCTGGTCTCTGTATTCTCAGCACTGAAATGATGGACATAACTTACCAGGCCTAGATTATTCTGGAAGCTAGAGTAGATGTTCTCATGTTGTACTGCAATCATTTATACATTAAGCCATCTAACCTGGAAAGAATTAATCTCCTGACAATCTCTTCATAAACCACAACACTGTGTGGATTAGAATGTAGTAAAGCAAGAGCACAGGAAACTTACCCACACTATAAACAAGATGGCACTCGCAATTGCTAATGAATGAAGACTTGTGAACCAGCAGGGGAGAAGCATCAAATGGGGCTAAGAATGGAGGCAGTGGACATCAGCTACAGTCAGCAGAAATGTGGTTAAGGTATTGTTCACCTGTAACCCTAGTGCTCGGTAAGTGGAGTCACAAAGATCAGAAGTTCATGATTTTTTTTCTCCGTGACTTAGAGTCTGAGGCCAGTCTGGAATCACAGTAACCTGTCTCCTATATCTCCCAAACCTGTCCTCCAAAGTCAAAATTCTTAACAATAATCAAGATCCAGGGTTTCCTTACAACATTTTAAAAAATACAGCTTCAGAGTACAGAGGCACTCAGCCACCAAAGCAGGAGACTTTCAGATAGAAAGACATCATATTCCTAGGGAGCAGAGATGCATGCTAGGGCTGTGTCCTCCATTAACTCTCAGAGTAACCAGCTCCCCCACAGTAGATAACTTGAGTAGACAGGGAACAGAAGAACAAAAATTCTATGTTTGCATATGATAACTCACAATTAGAAAATATGTTTGCATGGTGTGATATAGCCATCACCATCAAGTGTGGAGCTCTAGAAGAACTAAGTTATACATCAATCACTTTCCTGAATTACCTCACCTCTGGTCATACTGTTCTTCAACAACATTTATTGTGATGCTGTCTCAGGGAGGAAGCATGTTCAGATGTACGATAGGGTATTCCAGATATCACATTAATATCAGAATCGTACGTTTTCTTCTTTTACCATGCTTCTGGTATTTTTCTCTGTTCTTTACTGTTGTCTTCTAATTTTGAGAATGTACCAAAATTGTCATATGATACAATGATTGAGAGTCCTCCAAGACATTTACAGATTGCTAGAGAGACCAAGGGTCTTAATTTCTCTCTGAACAAATTGTCTGAGTTTTAACTTAGAAGAGATTCCAGTTCACAGTCTTTTGATCCTGATGACTAAAATATTACCTGAAACTGAAGATTCAGATCCAAGTAGAGAAAGGTGGTAAAGTTGTGTCAGGGGAGGAGCAACCCTCCTGCTGTTCTCTGCATCTTCCCTACACTGCCACTCTGATGTGGCAGAGAGCCTTTGCTCACAGCAAGCTGATGCCTTAGGTCTGAGGCACAGTGGAGTTCTCATGTCTGACGTGATGCAGCTTCCAACAACTTTCTTGCTAAGGTGTTCTTCTATCAGTCTGTACTTGAGTGACCACTCCTCTACTACAGTCAATAAGAACTATACTTCTCTGCACAAACTTCAGTCTAATCTCAAGTTGATCACTGTGGGTGAATCCTCTCTAACAGCAGCATTAGAAGAATAAGATTCAAACAGGACAAAAATAACTCTGATGGGGATGAGATGATGAGATTTGAATCTGCAAAGGCCATGGTGGGAGAAGGCTTGCACATGAGGAAGTATGCCTTCCCATCCTTTTCACTGCCACCTGACAACTTACAGAAGTGGTTGATCTGGTCCCTAAAAGGGTTCCTTTCTCTAACTTTCCTTTTATTTTTGGCAGTTGGTGACATTTCAAGGACCATGGAAAATGGAAGAAAAGAGCTTTGGTATTTTTATTTTTTAATCTCTGTCCTGGTCAATTGTGTATTGACAGTAGAGTTTCCTTATGCATGCAATTATCCTCTTACAACTACATAGCTATAACTATGGTATCCCCCTTTCTATTATCTCTTTCATTCTATAGTACCAATTACCTGTACTGATTATTGAAGCCAAGGATTGGACAACTTGCCCTACTTCTTTGCTTTCTCATAGTCTCCATGCATTTCCTCTGCCCCAGGACTCATGGTTTATGTAAATAATCACTTCCTCTGACATTCTTCAGTTACTCACATTCCAACCATCAGTTTCATCCAAGAGGCAACATACACACATGGTGGATCAATTTTGGGAATCAACAAATAATCCACCTGTTTACAGGTTTCTGCCCTGGTAAACAAATTATGCTTATCACCTTCCTCCTTAAAGGAATGACAGGAAACAAATGTGTATGATTTGAAAGAAAGGAAGAAAAGTGTTTAAGCCAGGCCAGCTCTCTGCTTCAAAGGGAAGCTTCTGTCTCATGCCTTCCCAGGACCATGCATGTTGCATGTTGCCATAGCAACAGAGGGATGTGAACTCAGCCAGACAGTACCTCTGAACATTCTTGGGATATATCCTTACCTTTCTTCCATTTTTTTGGCCTAGAGGTGGAGAGCAGACAAGGCAGAGGACCCTTCCACAGATGGATTCTAGACTCTGCTTCCTTGCTCTGGAATTGGGATTTGCCTTCAGGATCTGAGTGAAAGTTTCTGACCCAGGTGAGGCTTATAAAAATATTGAGCAGACCATGTGATTTCCAGTATGAATACTGGGAACAAGTCACACACCAGAGACCTTTCCAGATGCCCCCTAAGATGTTTCTTGGCTTCTGCCCTATTTTCAATCACAGATCAGCCTCTCACATTCCATCTACTTAGGTCTTCCTATCTCCAAATAATTACTCTTTCCTCCTTTAAAGACCAACTCCCATCAATTGGTAGGAACACTGGGCAATGTCAGTTAGGTGTGTGTGTGACTGTATAAATGAAGTGTAAGAGTATCATGCTTCACATATTGGCCTCCCCCATCCCATCCTAACTGGTCCATCTCCCTGTAAGTGATTTTTCTCTGTTGTGGGCACCATTATAGCACTACTGAGTAGTGTCAGCTTGGGGTGTGTGACTATATTACAGAAGCCAAAACAGTCCCATCAACCTGGCAGGGGTCTGCTTGGTGAAGGTGTTGATACTGCCCCTTCCACAGCAGTGTGGCCCTCAGTGTGTTTTTCTGCCAAATGGCATTCAGGCTGACAATTCGCCTGAATCCTCTACAGATGTCCTAAGTTGCAGCTCTCCCCCATTTGCCCACTTTTATTCCTAGTGGAAAACCTGCCTCTGTCTTAAGCTTAAATGTCAATTCATAGTAAGGACAAACTATGTTTATTCTCATTTATGATTAAATGTCTACTTTTCAAGGATTGGGGTATGAGCCTGTAACCTTTACTACAAATGGTATAGCTTGCTCCAGGAATGGTAATCATGTCTGTGTGGAACCTTGATGCCAGCTCAAGATATCCAAAGCCCCTGTTCTTAGCACAAAAGAGATTTTCCTCAGAGTGACAGAGATAAGGGATTAGAGTAAAAGATAGAAGATAGAGGAATGTGGAGAAGGGAAAGGGAACCACCCTCTGCTACAATATTCCCATTTGCCATTCCTTCTGGGCCTAAGTGTTCAAATGCAAGAGCCTGTGTGAGACACTTTACATTGAAACTACCATACTTAATCACAATAGTTTGATTGCTGAATGTCTCCCAGGAAAGGCTCCCATTTTTCACCATTCTGGATGAAGGAGACATAACTAACAGCAGTCCTCTTCCAAGCTTCAATTCCTCACATCCCAGGAAGTTAAATGACCAAAATTTGAGCTTGAAGTAAATGTCTAACAACCACACTCTTTCTTTGGTTTGTTGCCCTAGATGATTCTATAAGGAAATAGGTAACTAGAGAGGGAGAATTGGTACAAAGGCAATGAAAGTTCCAGAAAGGTAAAGTGTGAAAAATCCAAGGCCAATAACCCTTGCAAACACTTGAGTTGTCAGGATGGGAGGGATATCAGGGGAGTCCCCACCCATCTAGAAGAGAAGTGATGAGGAGGGAGAATGATTATGGAACCAGGTGACTAGAGGTGGAAGTTTGTAGGCTGTAAAGTAAATAAGTAAAAATTAAATAAAAAGAAAATACTGTGGCAAGAGAAAATTACTCCCATTTCTCTCAGGATCCCAGGTGTACTGTTGTCTGCATTATTCTCTGTACCCTCATCAGAATTATGGCTGTATCTAGCCAATGGGCCAATAGTCATATTAGAGAGAATCCTCTATTGAGGAATTACCTTGATTAGATTGATCTGTAGAGGGCTTATCTATATTATTGTTTAATATAGAAGGGCCCACACCACTACAAGGGGCACTATCCTCAGGTAGAATATTCTGAACTATAAAAGAAATACAATTGGGAATTAGTGAGCCAGCACCCAGAAGTCCCATGTGTTCTCCGTTTCACATTCATACTTTAATTTTCATTAAAGGAGGTTGGCGTAGCTGGTTCTTTGAGAAAATCAACAAGATAAATAAACTCCTAGCCAGACTAACTAAAGAGCTCAGAGACAGTATCAAATTAACAAAACAGAAATGAAAAGGGAGACAACAACAGAAAATGGGGAAATCCAAAGATCATCAGATCCTACTACAAAAGCCTATACTCAAGAAAACTGGAAAATCCGGATGAAATGAACAATTTCGTCAACAGATACCGTGTACCAAAGTTAAATTAGGATAAGATAAATTATCTAAACAATACTCAACAAAACTGGAAAATCTGGATGAAATGAACAATTTTCTATACAGATACCAGGAACTAATGTTAAATCAGGATCAGATAAATGATCTGAATAACCCCATATCTCTAAAGAAATAGAAGCAGTTATCAATAGTCTCCAAAACAAAAGAGTCCAGGACCAGGTGGATTTAGAGCAGAGTTCTATCAGAACTTCAAAGAAGACCTAATACCAATTCTCTTCAAATTATTCTGGAAAATAAAAATGGAGAAACACTACCCAATTGGTTCTATGAAGCCACAATTACTCTGATATCTAAACCATACAAAGATCCAACAAAGTAAGAGAATTTCAGACCAATTTCTCTTACGAATATTGATGCAAAATTTCTCAATAAAATCTTCCAAACTGAATCCAAAAACACATCAAAACAACCATCCATCATGATCAAGTAGGCTTCATTCCAGAGATATAGGAATGGTTCAATATATGGAAATCCATCAACATACTCCACTATATAAACAAACTCAAAGAAAGAAAGCACATGATCATCTTCTTAGATACAGAAAAAGCATTTGACAAAATTCAACACCTCTTCATGTTAAAAGTCTTGGAAAGATCAGGAATGCAAGGCCCTTACCTAAACATAGTAAAAGCAATGTACAGCAAACCAGTAGCCAACATCAAACTAAATGGAGAGAAACTTGAAACAATCCCACTAAAATCAGAGACTAGACAAGGCTGGCTAATCTCTCCCTACCTATTCAATATAGTACTCAAATTCCTAGCCAGAGCACTTAGACAACAAAAGAAGATTAACTGTATTCAAATTGGAAAGGGAGAATTCAAATTATCACTCTCTTTAGATGATATAATAGTATAACTAAGTGACCCCAAAAATTCCACCAGAGAACTCCTGCAACTGATAAACAACTTCAGCAATGTGGCAGGATATAAAATTAACTTGAACAAATCAGTGACCTTCCTCTACTCAAAGGATAAACAGCCTGAGAAAGAAATTAAGGAAACAACACCCTTCACCATAGTCACACATATTATATAAAATACTTTGGTGTGACTCTAAGCAAATGAAAGATCTGTATCACAAGAACTTCAAGTCTCTGAAGAAAGAAATCAAAGGAACGCTCAGAAGATGGAAAGATCTCCCATGGTCATGGATTGGCATGATTAATATAGTAAAAATAGTCATTTTTCTGAAAGTAATCTACAGATTCAATCTAATCCCCATCAAAATTCCAACTCAATTCTTCATAGAGTTAGAAAGAGCAATTTGCAAATTCATCTGCTATAACAAAAAAGCCAGGATAGTGAAAAATTACTCTGAAGAATAAAAGAACTCCTGGGGGAATCATCATCCCTGTTCTCAAGCTGTATTATAAAGTGATAAAAAGTGCATGGTATTGGTACAGTGACAGGCAGGTGGATCAATGGAATAGAATTGAAGATCCAGAAATGAACCCACATACCTATGGTCACTTGATCTTTGACAAAGGTGCTAAAACCATCCAGTGGAAAAAAGACAGCATTTTCAACAAATGGTTCTGGCTCAACTGGCAGTTAGCATGTAGAAGAATTCAAATAGATCCATTCCTATCTCCTTGTACAAAGTTCAAGTCCAAGTGGATCAAGGACCTCTGCCAAAGACCACCGAGTATGGAGTCTCCTTCTGTGGAAGAATCAGGGTCTCGGTACTCAAGAAGGTAAAGAGTTGGTGGAATGACAGACAGGAAACAAAAGAGAGCTTTGAAGCTTCTGCAATTTGTTTTACTTTCAGCTGAGGTTTTAAACATTCATATCAGGAACAAAATCTTAGCTACAGGCCATTACACGGAACATAATTTTCTCATTAAAAATACACATTACAACTTATCTTGAAATTAGAGGTACAGAGAAGAAGTACAGCATAGGAAGTAACCCATAAGAGTCATCTAGGCACTTAGACAGAGGTTAATGGATCAAGACTGAAGTCAGCTTATTCTTAGAATTCTGCCAAACTCCGGCAACTGTCTGACCCTGCAAAGCAGGTCAAGAGTTTAATGCTACACTTTTATTGATATTTCATGGGCCTTCTTGGCTAATTAGGAAAATTAGTGAATGCATTGGTGATCTTCTTCCTACTTTCTTGGCCACTTAATGCTAAAACTCTGTGACTTCCAACAATGTCTGGATTTTCTACAAACAATTCCTGTTGTTGCAATACATTCATAACATCCCCAAGTGTCTCATTCTCCTTAGTAATGCTTTCAGTAAAGGTGGATCATCCTGGGAAATATTCAGAAATCTCTTCTCTTGCAGCAGAGGATCAGCAAATTCAGCCCCCTCCATACCAGTCACACCCTCCTACCTGTGGGTGCTTATACTTTGAACTTCTATTCCTGGAACAATAAAATCTAAAGGTCCTTGATTATTCACAGAGGCAAAAATATCATCAAAAGCAGATGTTCTCACCAACACAGCCATGCAAAGAAAAGACAGTACGCAGAGCCTGATACCCATTAGAGCGATTGCTGAGCCAGAAAAGTATGAGTGGGCTATATGCCAGGGACCTCCAGGAGACTTTCTTCCGTGGAACTCAAGGGTTGGGCCTGAACATACACCATGTAGCTTGTGCAGTATGTCATGCAGATTCCACCAGATTTGGTGTGGCAGACCTCCACATAAAACCAGATACACTGAAACTAATAGAAAAGAAAGTGCAGAAGAGCTTTGAGGACATGGGCACAGGGGAAAATTTCCTGAACAGAACACTGATAACTTATGTTCTAAGATCAAGAATTGACAAATGGGGCCTCATAAAATTACAAAGCTTCTATAAGGCAAAGGACACTGTCAATAAGACAAACAGTAACCAACAAATTGGGAAAAGATCTTTACCAATCCTTTACCTGATGGAGGGTTAATGTCCAATATATACAAAGAACTCAAGAAATTAAGACTCCAGAGAACCAAATAACTCTATCAAAAATGGGATACAGAGCTAAACAAAGAATTCACAACGGAGGACTAACAAATGGCTGAGAAGCCCCTAAAGAAAGGTTCAACATCCTTAGTTATCAGGGAAATGCATATCAAAACAATGCTGAATTTCCACCTCACACTAGTCAGAATGGTTAAGATCAAAAACTCAGGTGTTGGGAGCCAAGGCATGGCCACCCGACCCCCTGCTCCTCAACTAGCCTGAGAACTGCCTGACATTCACCTTGGTTGAAAGATCCTGTGCCTGTTTACCAAGAGGTAATATATCAAGACCTTCTGAAAAGAGCTATGAAATATTCCAGACCCCCTGACAGCATCCGCCAGATGGACAACCCTGGAGTGAACCCATTGTTCCCCACCCCTCCCTTTTTCTGCATTTGTGAAGTATATATTGAGCAGTTGCTCTAAGTAAAGTAGACCTTGACAAACCTTTGCAGGGTCTCCTCCTGTCTCTCACCCATTTTACTTTTGCAGGCATGGTCCCCCTTGACCCCCAAATAACTGAACCCAGATGCTGGCGAGGTTGTGGAGAAAGAGGAACACTCCTTCATGGGTGGTGAGGTTGCAAGCTGGTACAACCACTCTGAAATTAGTTTGGTGGTTCCTCAGGAAATTGGTCATAGTACTACCTGAGGACCTAGCTATACTACTCTGGGGCATATACCCAAAAGATGCTCCAACATGTAATAAGGACACTTTCTCCACTATGTTCATGGCAGCCTTATTTATAATAGCCAGAAAGTAGAAACAACCCAGATATCTCTCAACAGAAGAATGGATACAGAAAATGTGGTACATTTAAATAATGGAGTACTACTCGGCTATTAAAAACAATGACTTTATGAAATTCTTAGGGAAATTGATGGATCTGGAGAATATCATCCTAAGTGAGTTAACCCAATCACAAAAGAACACACATGGTATGTACACAATGATAAGTGGATATTAGTCAAGAAGCTAGGAATAGCCAAGACACAATATACAAACCACAAGAAACTCAAGAAGATGGGAGACTAATGTGTGGTTAATGTGATTTTTCTCAGAAGGGAGAATAAAATACCAGTTGAAGGAGTTACAGAGACAAAGTGTGGAGCAGAGACTGATGGATGTACAATCCATAGACTGCCTCACCTCGGGATCCTATCCATATACAATGACCAAACCCAGACTCTATTTTGGATACTAGCAAGTCCTGGCTGACAGGAGCTTGATATAGCTGTCTCCTGAGAAGCTCTGCCAGTGCCCAATTAATACAGAAGTAGAGGATTACAGCCATCCATTGGGTTGAGCACAGGGTCCCCAATGAAGGAGATAGAGAAAGGACCCAAGGAGCTGAAGGGTTTGCAGCTCCATAATTGGAAAAACAGTATGAAATAACCAGTACCCCCAGAGCTCCCAGGGACTAAACCACCAACCAAAGAGTACACATCGTGGGACTAATGGCCCCAGCTCCACATGTACCAGAGGATGGCCTCATAGATCATCAAAGGAAGGAGAGGCCCTTCATCTTGTGATAGCTCTGTGCCCCAGTGCAGTGTAATTCCAGGGCCAGGAACAGGAAAGGAGAGTTGGTGAGCAGGGGGAGGGGGAGGGAATAGTTTTGGTTTTTTGTTTTTTTGTTTTGTTTTATTTTTGGATGGGAAATCAGCAAAGGTAATAACATTTGAAATGTAAATAAAGAAAATATGTAATAATAAAAAAAAGAACTGTATCATCAGGAGCACAGGAGGGGTGATGACAGAGTAGTAAAGGGTGAATATGATCACAATGAATTATTTGCAGTTATGAAATTGAAATAAAATAAAAACATCAATTATAAGAATTAAAAATAGATAAAATATATACAGTGAAAATTTTTTCCAAGAATGCAGTGATCCTTCAATATTCAAAAAAGGTAATATATAGTACCACAACATGTAAATGAGCAAAGAAAGAAACACATCTGAAAATTTCAAAAGATATCAAAAAAAGACATTGAAAAAATTGGTGATATTTCTGAAGAAATTTGAAATTGATAGATGATATCCTAAGATGGTAAAGGTTATGTATTACAAGCAGTCAGAGTCTTAGAGAATGTGGAACAATAGCATCACCTCTTAAAATCAGGAATGATACAAGCACATCAACTCATTTTTCTTTTATTTACCATGATGCTGGAAATCTTAGTGGAGGTAATAAATCAAGACAAAGAAAAAGAATTATTCATGGTTTTCTTTTTGAAGATATTAGAATACTGCACTTAAAAAACAAAAAGCATAGAAGTATCTCACAGACTATCAGAAATTGAAGATGGAAATAATTTTACAACTTCATGCTAAGTTTGTATTAGGCCCTTGGTAGTCTCCTTTTTAGAATGAATGTAATTATGTATATTATTGAATGATTTGCATGACATAGAAAATAAAGATGCAAGTGTCACAGACAGCATTAAAACAGGCACAGACAAGTGATGGAGATACTCTCTTTAGTCCCAAATCTGTTTGGTAGTCAACCCTAAGTATCTTCAGATTTATTCATGCATGCACAGAATCTAATGCTCTTCCTTGGCAGACCTTGAGGGAAGAACCAACACTGCTTTGCTGAGAAGCAGGAAGCACTTAGGTGCACAGCTTGGGGGTAGGTGGAGGTCAGAGAAGATTGCTCAGCAGAGGAAGGGGAAGAAGGAAGAGTGAAGTCTGAGTGCCTCTGCTTAGAGGAAACTGAAACATGGGCATGTCTCTTGGGGGACTGCTAAGTGAAGTACAGTAAATAAGACAGACAAACCTAACATAGCACAAGCCTTCTCCTTAGTTTCTTCTAGAAGATGAGGAGTTTTCTGTAATGATGGAAGCTTTCTATGCAGATCATCTGAATAAAAGATGAGAATGAATAGTGATGGGCATGTAATTGCTACAGAACAATGTCATTGTTATGAATACATTGTTTTTATTGAAAATATTTTTCAATAAATCTCTAGATTGTCTTTCCTTCAGTCTCTGCTTCATACTTTGTCTCTGCGATTCCTTCCATGGGTACTTTGTTCTCCCTTCTAAGAAGGATTGTAGTATCCACACTTTGGTCTTCCTTCTTCTTGAGTTTCTCATAATTTATGGATTGTATATTTTGAATTCCAAATCCTTCCCAAATACAGTCACCAAACCCAGACACTACTGTGGATGCCAGCAATTGCTGACTGACAGAAGCCTGATATAGTTGTCTCCTGAGAGGCTCTGACAGTGCCTGACTAATACAGAAGTAGAGGCTCACAGCCATACATTGGACTGAGCACAGGGTCCCCAGTGAAGGAGCTAGAGAAAGAAATCAAGGAACTGAAGGGTTTTGCAGCCTCATAGGAGGAACAACAATATGAACTAACCAGTACATACAGAGATCCTAGGGATTAAACCAGCAACCAAAGAATACATGTGGTTGAATTCATGGCTCCAGTTGCATATGTAGCAGAAGATGGCCTAAGTGGTCATCAGTGGGAGGAGAGGCCTTTGGTCCTGTGAAGACTCTATGCCCCAATATATGGGAATGCCAGGGTCAGGAAGCAGGAGAGGATGGGTTGGTGAGAAGGAGGAGGTGGGAGAGAATTGTTTGTTTTTTTTTTTT
>NW_022196904.1:39396019-39396312 GCF_008632895.1 Mastomys coucha
ACAGGGAGAGCAGATATCATTTGAAATGTAAATAAAGTAAATATCTCATAATAAAAGAAAATAGAGTTTTTCATATAATATATTCTAACTGTGGGTTTCCCCTACCCAACTCCTCCTATGCACTCTCTTACTCTCCACCAACCTTTTTTTCCCTCTCATTAGAAAACAACTAGCATCTAGAAAACAAATAAGATATTACAAAATAAAAACAAACAAAATAGGACAAAACAAATAGGAAAACTTGAGCCAAAGAAAAACCACAAGAAACAAATATG
Organism: Mastomys coucha; assembly: GCF_008632895.1. NCBI lineage: Eukaryota > Metazoa > Chordata > Mammalia > Rodentia > Muridae > Mastomys > Mastomys coucha. Next base: position 39,396,295 of record NW_022196904.1, read on the forward strand.
GACACCCCTCCCTCCCTC
>NW_022196904.1:39396416-39409070 GCF_008632895.1 Mastomys coucha
TCTCTCTCTCTCTCTCTCTCTCTCTCTCTCTCTCTCACACACACACACACACACACACACAGATACACCATTAAACACAATGCAGGACATCATAGTATGTAAGCAAATGATCTTTAAGGGAAATAAGGGAAAAGGAGGAAGAGGACAAAGAAGAGGAGGAGGAAGGAGTAAGAGGGTGAGGACAAAGAAGAAGAGGAAGAAGGAGGAGGAGATGGAGGAGAATGGAGAGAGGAGGAGTAAGAGGAGAAAGAGCCAAGAGAAAGCATATGACATCATGAGACAAAACTACTTTTAAATGCCATTGAGATCGTTTTTTGTCAGCCATGTACTGCTGGGTGTGAGGTCTGCATTTAAATGTCATAAGTGTCACTTTGTATTAGAAATAATATATCAAAGTTAAATTTTCATTTGCAAGTGTTTATCATTTAGAAATAACTTCTGGATTAATGATGGTAGTTTTTGTCTACTTCTGCTTTCAGCTCTAGGACCCCATCTATTGCAGACCTATGTAAGCATTGTTCAGGCTGCTACATCTCAGTGAGTTTAGATGTGCATCAATCCTGTTATGTCTAGAAGGGCAAGTGTGTGCCCTCCATTACCTCTGGCTCTTACAATCTTTCTGCCTCTTCTTCTCTATCTCTTCCTGAGGAGAGAGTTTTGAAAGAGACTACCTGTTTAGGACGGATTGTTCCAAGTTCCCTCACTCTCTGCATATTATCCCACGTGTATCTCTATATTTGTTTCTGTCTACTGCAGGAGCAAGCTTCACTGGTGATCACTGAGCCATGCACTGATCTATGAGTATATTGGAATACCATTAGGAGTTATTTTATTGCCACCTTCTTTTAGTTTCCTCCTAGGTCTATAACCTATCCACTCTCAAAGTCTTGGCCACCTGAGAAATGGTAGCCCTGGGTTCTCTCTCATGGAGTAGGCCTTAAATCAAAAGAGGTGATGGTTTATTGTTTCTACAACTTTTGTGCCAATATTGAACCAGTGTATCCTGTAGGCAGGTCCCCATTGTAGACTGAAATGTTTTTAATGGGTTTGTGTTTACCTTTCTCCTCTGGTAGTGTGCAGAGTACCTTTTTGTACTAACCAGTAGTGTGTATGGATAAAGGATCTAGGTAGGCACCATTGTGAGTGACTTCTTTGTGTTTAGTGAGCTAAATACACCAGTTTGACTTTGTTTTCTTTTTCTCTTCTTTTTTATTATTTAATTTGTTTTTTATTGGATATTTTATTTATTTATATTTCAAATTTTATCCCTTTCCTTTCTTGGTTCCTCCTCTTCCTGGAAAACCCCTATCCCATCTGCTCTCCCTCTGCTTCTATGAGGGTGTCACCCAATCACCTACTCCTCCCTCCCTGCCCTCATATTCCTGTATACTGGGGCATCGAACCTTCACAGGACCAAAGGCCTCTTCTCCCATTGATGCCCAACAAGGCCATCTTCTGCTACATATGCAGTCAGTGCCATGGGTCCCTCCATGTGTACTCCTTGGTTGGTGGTTAAGTTCCTGGGAGCTCTGGAGGGTGCGGGCTGGTTGACTCATATTGTTGTTCTTCCTATAGGGTTGCAAACCCCTTCAGCTACTCAGTCCTTTCTCTAACTCCTTCCTTTTAGACCCTATGCTCAGCCCAATGGTTGGCTACAAGCATGTGCCTCTGTATTTGTCAGGCTCTGGCAGAGCCTCCAGGAGATGGCTATATTAGGCTTCTGTCAGCATGCACCTCTTGGCATCCACAATAGAGTCTGTGTTTGGTGACTCTATATGGGATGGATCCCCAGGTGAAAAAGTCTCTGAATGGCCTTTCCTTCAGTCTCTGTTCCACACTTTGTGTTTATATTGCTCCTGTGAGAATTTTGTTCCCCCTTCTAAGATGGACCAAAGCATCCACACTTTGGTCTTCCTTCTTTTTGAACTTCATGTGGTCTGTGAATTGTATCTTGGGTATTCTGAGCTTTTGAGCTAATATCCACTTAGCAGTGAGTGCATACCATGTGTGTTCTTTTGTGATTGGGTTACATCACTCAGGATGATATTTTCTAGTTCCACCCATTTGCCTAAGAATTTCATGAAGTCATTGTTTTTAATAGCTGAGTAATGCTCCGTTGTTTATATATACCACATTTTCTGTATCCATTCCTCTCTTGAAGGATATCTGGGTTATTTCCAGCTATAAATAAGGCTGCTATGAACATAGTGCAGTATATGTCATTGTTATACACTGGACCATCTTTTGGGTATATGCCCAGGAGTGGTATAACTGGGTCTTCAGGTGGTACTATGTCCAATTTTCTGAGAAACTGCCAGACTCATTTCCAGGGGGGTTGTACTATCTTGCAATCCCATCAGCAATGGAGGAGTGTTCCTCTTCCTAGAGGGATCATCCAGTTATAAAACTGGTGACAGTTATGGCATGGACTATAGTCATGAGTCTTTCTACAGTGTTAAAGTGGCCAGGGAGAACTAAGCAGCTGGTGGTGCAGAAGGCATTGCTGACAATCTTGATTGAATTATTATACTTTTCCTAGTTCACACCCATCACAAACATCCAGGCATTAGCAGAAAGGGCAGAGATGATGACCTTTTTGTCTTTATCTTTCAAGTAGGCCCTGGCCTTCTCCATGGTAGTGAAGATACTGGACTTCACAGCATACTTGGCTCCAGCATCACCCTATTTGATGTTGGTATGATCTTGCTCCTGGAGACAGTAATGGCCTTCCATTGATGACAAGCTTCCCTTTCTCAGTATTGACTGTACCATTGAACTTACTATAGGTAGAGTCGTATTGGAATATGTAGACTATGTAGTTGCAGGCATGTACGAGTCATTGATGGCAGTAATATCTACTTTGCTAGATATGAAGGAAGCTCTGGTAACTAGGTACCCAACATGGTCAAATCTATTCACTCCAACCTTTAATATCGTGTCTCGGGGACAAGGCTGGCCCTGTAGGGGGAGATGCAGCTATCTCTGGAATGGGGAAGAACAGAGTCAGACTTTAACTTTTTTGTGTATATCTGATAGTTTATGAAGCTAGATATAAATATTTTCAATTCTCCTAAGTATCACCAAAACAAATAGCTAGAAACAAAATGACTACAACTATCACAGTAGCTATGTCTAGTACCACATAAAGATTTTGAGATTGGGTTATTTTCTTACATATGTGTTAAAAAATATTTTCCATTCAATTTTTTGTTATTCTGATGAGAGTGAAGTAGTAACTACAATAAATACTTTTCATTTAAGCATTAAAAAAAAAACTCCCTGAATTCCATTCTGTTGATGTCACCACATCCTAATCTCACTCTCTAATTATTTTTATCATTAGTATCTCTAAATACAAACATATTTTTGTTGTTAATATGTCTACATAAAATGTATCTTCAGACTTTCCTGAGAAGAGGAAAAATTCCACACATGGAACACATGGGGTAGGGGTAAGTGTGAGTGTAAGGGCATAGGTAAGGTTATGGGTAAGGGTAAATATAAGGGTATGGGTTAGGGTTAGGGTAATGGTAATGGAAATGGTTAGGTTTAGGGTTAGAGTAGGGGTATGGGTAAGGGTATGGGTTGGGGTTGGGGTTGGAGTTGAGGTAAGGGTAGGAATAAGTGTAAGGTTAGGGTTAAGAATAAGGTTGGAGGAGGGGTGGAAATAGAATTAAAGGTAGAGAGGGTTGCCGGGCAGTGGTGGCCTGGGCTTTAATCCTAGCACTTGGGGGGCAGAGGCAGGCGGATTTCTGAGTTTGAAGCCAGCCTGGTCTACAGAGTGAGTTCCAGACAGCCAGAGCTACACAGAGAAACCCTGTCTCAAAAAATAAAAAAAAAGTTAGAGAGGGTTATGGATAGGGTAGGGTTAGGGGGTATGGATATGGGAAGACATAGGGATAGGGATAGGGTTAGGTGTTCCTCTCTCTTATGAAATATGTTCTTTATTTATGCTCTTATAATATAAATGTTCACATCACATATTTAGTATAATTTTCTATGATTTCCCTCTTTGATCTTTGTACCAGTCTTGCTGGTATGAAGTCAAACAGTCCTCTGAAGAGGGGAGTTGGTATGATTACATGAAAGATACAAAAAAGATGCAAGAGATAGACATGGGAGGGCTGTAGGTCAATAGCCCATCAGCAGCAACTTTATTTCTTATAATGTTCTTGTACTACAGTACCATAGGAAGCAAAGCCACAAGCTAACAGAAACAATTTGCTAAAATATACACAAGACATTTGTTCTCACCTGAAAAATTCCATGTTACTTCCACTAAGGTCAATAGAACCTTTGGCCCCTAGCCTTATGCCTCAAGTGTACCTTCTCTTATCATTCCATGCCTCAGCATGCTGGGAAATCTGCCAACAGGTTCTGCCCTGCCCTGACTCTACCTGGCAGGCAGACTTTCTTTCTTGCCCCTCTGCTTCAAAGAAGTGACAAATGGCTCCTGGAAGATCTTAAAACCTGGATGATCACTTTATGTTCTTTATCATTTTAAAAATAAGATGTTAGATTCTAATGAGGGCATCAAATTTTAGATTTGTAAGTAGAATTCCATGACTTGAAAGCAGTTAAAGAAAGGGTCTCCTCCCCACTGAATTCATGTGTATGGCACTTGCTTCTCAGAATGATGACTTTAGAGTATTTTATGTTAGTTTTAACAGGAAAGGTTTAGGGGATATAGCTCAGCATATTGGAGCTATGGCTTCAGTTTGGAGAGGTGGTTCAGTGTTTAAAGTGTGTAATGCTCTTGTAAAGGACCTTGGTTCATTTCCAAATGTAGAAAGCAATTCACAACAAACTTGAAAAAACTCTAGCTTCAGGGAATCTAATGTCCTCTTCAATCCTCCTTAGGCACCTACACTCAATTGCACACACACACACACACACACAAATTTTAATTGAGTTTTTTAAAAAGGAAAATACACCTATGTAAAACATGCATAGAAAATTATTCATGATATCCATCAAAATGAAAATTAAAAAGGACCACAATAAGATACCAGAATATGTCCTCTGAAATATAAAAACACTGATGATACCAATTTCTGCTGAGAAGGATCAGCAGGGATTCTTAGATTCTGTGAGTGGGATAAAAACTATACTCAGGTACTTAAAGGGTCAAATAAAAGTCTCTAAAAGTACAAGATGGAGGCTTATCATCAAACACAGTAGCTAAGGTTTTTAGAATTCATAAAGTTAAATAAATAACAAAGATAAAATTAAACTCTAAAAAAGAACTTCATAAAATTAATTAAAAAAATTTCTCCTTATGTAACTTTTCCAAAGCATCATAGCTGAAGCTCATTTGCAGAGCAATTTCCTAGCATGTGTAAGGCCCTGGGATCAATTATTAGCACCTCAGAAGCATTATAAATGAAAGTCTGCAATGTTGACTCTTGTTGCCACATCTAGAAGTGTACACAATGTTCTGTATAGTTAAGTGAATGAGGAAAGAGTGGAACATCCATATACAGTGAATCATCATTAATAATAAATGGTCCCAATATGAGAAGGCAGGGAAGAAGCCTAAATGAATGCTGAACAAAGTTAGTGTAATAGACTCACATGGTTTATCAGAGCAATAAAACAAAGTGTTGGAAGACATAAATCTACAGTGACAGAAAATAGTAGTTACCAGGAGCAATGGCAGGAAATGAAAGCATGCAAGATAGTTTTAGAGCATTAACACTTTTCTGCATGAGATTACAGTGACACGAGATTACAGTGACATGAGATTACAGTGACATGAGATTACACAGAATGCCATTCTGCTTTTGTGAAAATCCATTGAACTATATTCCAGTGAAACTCTGTGGTTTCTTGACAGGGACTACCACCTGCTCATTGCTTTTCTTCCTAACTGTGAGACTCCAGAGATCCTAACCAGCTCTTCACCATAGATTGTCCAATCACTACAAGTGGCAGGAGGTCCTTCACTTCTTGTGGAACTCAGGAGAGCCATGCCAATACTATGAGATGGTCTTCTAGTTGTTCTATCAAGCCTTGAGATCCAGGACAGGGGAAATTAGTTCCCAACTTCTTGACCAAGGCAGCATGGTCACCAAATCGTACCCAACAAACAGAATACCTGTGATAGGGCATACAGCTCTAAATACCAATAAGAAGAGGACACCCACATCTGAACCACTCTATGAATTAGCTACTATCTTAGTGTTGCATACATCTCTTTTGAAAGAAGGCTGACTAGAAAAAGAGAGAGAGAAAAAAAAAACCTAATACTCAACTGTAACTTTCTTTTACTACTTTGTTGTTTCTTTTTTCTTTCACCCTTTCCCACACTTTTTCCAACCTTTTATCCCTCTAACAGTAGATCTGAGAGAAAAAAGGATAGAGGGGAAAGGGAGTGACATTATTCTTAGACTACTTCCTGCTGATTAGAAGTGTTGAGTTCCTTGGGGCAAGTTTGATCTTTGCCCTCAGACTATCTGATTTCTTCTACTTTTTGTTTCTTCTTTATGCAGGACGACTTAACAAAGCACAACCAACTACAACCAACAGCAAGCAAACAACAACCCATCAACAGCTAATAACCCAACAAAACAACAACAATGCCTTCCTTGGCCCTGGCATTTACATAGGTCTGGAAAAGTCCCTAGAATTCCAAACATCTTCAGTTGTAGTAACTATATGCTTCTAGTAAAAATCACACCCTGCTAGAGCATAAGGCAAATCATAGGCAGCTGCTGCAGACAATCTGAAGCAGTCCCATACCCCACACTGGGATTAAAACGAAAACACATTTCCATAATATTTCTTCTTTGTAAAAAGAAACCAAAATTCTCACTACAATCAACCAACAAACCAATTGTTGGGATGCAAATATCAAATGTAGAAAGAAAAACATTTCTAAAAAAAAATTAACAACAAGATAACAGGCCTTGAACTCATAGAGATATGCATGACTCTGTCTACTGAGTTGTAGAATTAAAGGTGTGTGCCAACAAGCTCAGCAGAATACAGAGTTTAAAGTATGTTGCTATTGTCCTCTGGATTTCCTTGGTGTCTGTTACAATGTCTCTCTTTACATCTCTAGTTTTATTAATTTGGAAATTCTTTCTCAGTCTTTTGTTTAATTTGGCAGTGTTTGTTAATCATGTAGATTTTCTCCTAGGAACAACTCTTTTTCAGTAATTATCAGCATTTGTTTTTTCTTTTCTTGTTGTTTGTTGGTCTCCATTATATTGATTTCAGCCAAGAATTTGATAATTATTTGACATCTACATTTTAGGTGTATTACTCATTCTTACTTTTTAAACTTCATGTTTGTACTTAAATATGAGATTGCTCCAGTTTCTTAAATATAGGCAGTTAGTGGTATGAACTTGTTTTTTAGAACTGCCTACATTATGTCCTATAGGTTTGGACATGTTATATTTTCATTCTCATTTGGTTATAAAAAGGTTTCTTTTTCTTTTTTGTTTTCTTCCCTACCCAATTTTCATTCTGTAGTGAGTAATTCAGTTTCTGTAAGCTTGCTATTTCTACTGTTGTTGACATCCAGCCTTAACTCATGGTTTTCAAGTAGGATTCAGGGTATTACTTCAGTTTTATTTGTTGAGACTTGCTTTTTGTTATGTGGTTAAATTATCAGAAAGTTTCATAGGCTACTGAGAAGGAAGTACATTTGTCTTAGTTACTCTTCAATTGCTATGACAAAAAAAATCCCTGACTAAAGCAAGTTATAAAAGAAAGAGTTAAGCAGCCAGTGGCACCAATGGTGGTGTGGGCTTGGAAGAGTGGCCCTACCCTTCATCAACCATAGTAATATGGTGCACACAGTGGTTTTGGTGCAGGAGAACTAACTCTTTCTGGCCAGTTTATGGCTCTTCTCAGATGAAGGTTTCTGAGACAGATAGAAGCAAATCTCATCCTCCCCTTGGGGAGTGGCAAGAGAAATTTGAATATGGCCCAATGAATATATGGACAACACAAAATAGGCTTTTCATGGGGATAGCTCATGGAGGAAGCAGGGAAGGAGCATGGGAAGACTGAGAGGAAAACATGATCTGGGAACATGATCTGAGATTCTGAAATAATCTACTTTAAAAAGAGTTAAATTGGGTTTCTTAATCACTATTCTGCTACTTTGAAGAAGCAGCATGACCAATATACTACCCTTTGTGAACAAAGCATTTAATTGGGGAATTGCCTCTAGCTTAAAAGATTTAGTCCATTATCATCACGTTGGGAAGAACAGTGGTAAGTACAGTGTGGGAGATGAGTGCTTACATTGTGATTCACTGGCCAAGAGAGAATCTGGTCTTGACGTGGAATTTTGAAACCTCATAGTCCAACATGACTGATACACTTTCTCCCACAAGCCCACATTTTTTCCCTATCCATGTTTATTTATAGAAAGCATTCCATAGTGTAAGTTTTTAATATTTTAAGTCTGAGGCAGCTATAATATGTTGAATCTTTTCCATTATAACCATTGTTCTTAATGTCATTTATAACATTTTTTTCTTCTCTAGTACAATATATCCTGACCACTTTTCACTTGCTCCCCTCCTTGCAGTCTCCTCTGCCCAAGATCCATTCCTCCTGTTTTCCTTCAGAAAAGAATGGACCTCCAAGGAATATCAATCAGTCATGGCATAACAAAATATAGTAAGACTAGATACAAACCTTCATATCAAGGTTTGGTTGGGAAACCAAATAGGAGAAAAGAGTCCCAAGGACAGGCAAATAGTCAGACAACCAATTTCCTTTAGGCATAAATTTTTTCAACCTACTCTAGCTGGGTTGTGACACAGCAGAGGTAGTGGAAGAGAAAAGTTATTAGGAGGTGGAGGAAGTTATTAGGAACAGGGGGACCTGTTCAGCAATAGTTCTTTGGGGACAAGCTTGGTCTTCTTGTGCAGGAGTTCAGTTCTGTAGCAATTATCAACTTTGATTCAGCAGCTTCAGACCAGTCCTCTAGGCAGGCAGACACCAGGCACAAACTAACAGCTATAGTTCAATCTTTACAGCAAGCAGACACCAGGCAGCTGTAGCTCAATCCTGAAGAAACTGCCAGGCTCACCAATGAGCAGTTCTTGAGTGAGTTTCTCTCAGTGGCAGCATTACCACAAGTTGAGCTCAACAAAACTATGTAATGTAAACCAATACATGCTTCTTTAGTGAAGAATGGTGAGACAGACCAAAACAAATCAAAGTTCAGTGATTCACTCCCATTTTCTGTGGTGTCATATTTATACTCCTTCACCAAGCATCCTTTCATGTGTTTGCTATATCAAAATATCCTTTCACCTGTGTCTGCTTTGGGAAACAGCCTTCCATGTGTTTGTTTTAGCAAGATATCCTCTCACCTGTATTTCCCAGCAAAACATCATTTGGTATAACTTACTTTCCAAAGAAATTAGAGGTTTTCACTTTAATTTCCACTTTTAGAAGTCTCACATTATACGAAGGTAACAAACATAATATTTTTGGAGAAGACTTAGTGCAGACCCATACAGACTCCATGATTGCCACTTTCAATCTTTCTGAGTCCTTATGAGTTCTCCTTACTTGATTGTGTAGGTTGTGTTCTCCTGGTGTCCTTGACCACTGTGGCTCCTACAATTCTTCCTCCCCCACTTCTGAGGGATTCTCTGAACTCCAAGGGAAGGGACCTGATGAAGATCTCCAATTTGGACTCTGTACTTAATGTTTTACTGTGGGTCCCTGCATCAGCTCCCATTAGCTACCCCTCAGGTTTTGTAGTTAAGTTAAATATGAGATTGCTCCAGTTTTTTTTTTTTTAATGTAAGCATTTAGTGGTATGAACTTACTTTTTAGAACTGCCTGCATTATGTCCTATAGGTTTGGTTATGTTGTTTTTTCATTCTCATTTGGTTATAAAAGTTTTTTCTTTTCTTTTCTTTCTTGACCCAGTTTTCATTCTGTAGTGAGTAATTCAGTTTCTGTGAGTTTGCTGTTTCTACTGTTGTTGACACCCAGCTTTAACTCATGGTTTTCAAGTAGGGTTCAGGATATTATCTCAGTTTTATTTGTTGAGACTTGCTTTGTGCTATTTGATTAAATTATTAGAAAGTTTCCTGGGTTGCTGAGGTTGAAAGGGAGGCTAAAAAGAACCTGAAATGGAAGTTTGGTTTCTTTGGAAGTTCAGTTGTATCATATAATGTTTTTATGAAAGCTGTCTTGCAAGAGGGCATATGATATTTTGCTGAAAACAGACACTTGAGAAGGCACATGATATTTAGAAAGAATATAAATAAGAACTCCACAGACAGGAGGTGGACACTACATTTTGCTAGGCTTGTAATGCCTCACTGATCTTTCTTTGTCTTCACATTGTCATTTCTGATAGATCATGGTGTAGCTTCTGACTTGTTCGATGTTTGTTATTGAACAAAACTGCTAGTATCCTGACAATGAAGAACCGATACTGATTCATGTTTGGTGTTTGGACTGCTGGTGTCCTGACAAGGAAAATTAGAATCATCCCAAGGAACTACTTCTAAATTGGTCTGGAAACCCTTTTTCATATTGACCTTCTCTCTCCTCTATCTTTGGTCAGTGGGCAAAAAGGGAGTTTGAAGCATTTAAAAACTCTAAATAAAGTATGTTTTGAAATATCTAAGCCTACAAGAACCCACAAAGTAGTCAGGACTTTATAGGACCAACCCTACTGCTCCTCTCTGCATTTTCTCTATGCTGACACTCTCATATGGATGTGAGTTATTTTTGATCACTGTGTTTGAATCCTCTCTAAAGGCATCATTAGAAGAATAAGATGCAAACAGGAAAAAAATAACTCTGATGGGGATGATCTGATGACAGTTAAATCTGCAAACCTAGTGATGGAAGAAGATTTGCACATGAGGAAGTATGTCCTCCCATCCTTCTCTCTGCCACATGACAACTTACAGAAGTGGTTGATCTGAGCCCTAAGAGGGTTACTTTCTCTAACTTTCCTTTTATTTGAGGCAGCTGGTGAGATTATATAGACCTGGAGTGTAAAAGAAAAGAGCTTTGGGACTGATTTTTCTTGTCTCTCTTCTGCTCAGGTGTGTTATTAGCAACACCAAATCTTCCCCATGTATGTAATACTCACCTTATAGCAATGTATTTATTCTCTCTCTCTCTCTCTCTCTCTCTCTCTCTCTCTCTCTCTCTCTCTCTCTCTCTCTCTCTCCTCCCTCTCTTCTCTGTAATGGCTGATGTTTTTGTTTCTGTGTCTGTGTAGGTCAGATTCTCATGGAAGCCAGAAACTTGGAACTAGAGTTGTAGATGACTGTGAACTTCTTGGTATGGGTTCTAGAACTAACATCACTCCTCTACAAGTATAGTGTGTGCTTTTAATTGCTGAGACGTATCTTCAACCTCATCATTGATTTATCTTTTCATGAATATATTCTAGCGAGAGGTGATGTGTATTTCTCCAGGTCTGTCCATTTCTACAAGGCTACAAAATTCCTAGCATATATATGCTTATATAAATCTCTAATCATTTGCATTCCAGTGGTATCAGCCTTGAAGTCTTTTTCACCAATGGTTTTGTTTATTTGAATCTTACATCTCTTTTTCTAAAATTTAGTCAGAATGGAGATTTTTCAACTTAGCTTTTCCTTTTTACAAAGTGGTTGTGTTTTGCTCACTGTTGTGTTTAAATCATTACTTCATGTATACCTTCTCTGGTCTTTATCACTTATTCTCTTTTACTAATTTTGATCTTAGTTTTCTTTATTGTTTTATAGTTCTTTGAGATGTCTTGATAGTGTTTCACTCTTTGTTTATTTCTGTATGTAAGGGGATGCTACACACATCCACAGTATACCTGTGGAAAAGAGACTGTACTGTTCCTGCTGACCTCATTGGGATCCCTCAATTGAATTCCCGAGGCAGCAGCTCGGCTCGGCTCATCAGGTGTCTGGTGTCAGCTCCAGGGATTAAGCCAGAACCGGGAGCCCAGAATTCAAAAAGAACTAAAACTTTAATCCGCTTTCCTGCCTGGAGCCCTCGCTTGCAGGGGCTTATTTACATGACTGATATGTACTGATATGCTTGTTCCCTGTTCTCACTTATATGCTAAAAGACATAAGATTGTTTTGCCTCAGGTATAAATATCCCCATTCACTAAGTAAAGATCACACCTTGATAAGCATTTACTTGGTGTCTTCCTTGTGTCTCCTAACCCGCTTATGTTCACAGGATCTCGACTTCCCTGTTCATGAATCACCCACGTTTAGAAGGAAACTGCGGGCCGGCTTCCTTCAGATGGCGCCACACATGGACCGTGAACACGGGAGAATTTGAGGGACCCTACCGCAGGATACAGAGCTCTGGTTTATTAAAGAAAAGGCAGATCCGGATTAATGTAGTCGTTCTCACGGTAAGATTTGGTTAGCGCTGACCGGGATTCCGTATGAGACTACAGGGAATCCTAGGCAGAAACTTGGGTATTCGCCCGATACCTTAGAAGCCTAGGGGAAAAATTTGATGGTAGGTCATGAGCATGGGTGCTCAGATTTCTAAATCAGCTTCCCGGAACGTGGGAAGGCTGCTGGAGGCGAAAGGAGTAAGAGTTAGAATTTCCGCATTAAGAAAACTAGCAGAGCTGGTAGAAGGCTTTTGTCCTTGGGTAAAAGGCATGAGTCATTTGGATTTGAAATCGTG
>NW_022196904.1:39409961-39410999 GCF_008632895.1 Mastomys coucha
GCATGAGCTTAGCGGGAAAAGTGCCGTGCAGAATGCTCAAACAGATAATCCAGAGTGGACCCTAGATAAGCTTCTTGGACAGGGCACGTTTGAAAAATGCACTCGGTAAATAGATTTTCCCTTAGGGGTGCTAAATCAGATTGCTACTTTGGCACGCAGGGCTTGGTGCAAGCTCCCGACTAAAGGAGGAGACAGAGCGAGTCTGACCGGTGTCCGACAGGGCCTTGAAGAGCCCTTTCAAAATTTCTTTGCCAGGCTGCAGGAGACAATTAGCAGAACTCTGGGAAACTCGTATGCAGAGGGGCCTCTGATTTCACAATTGGCTTTTGAGAACGCTAATGCGGCATGTAAATCTATCTTGCTGCCTCACAAGGGACAAACAGACATCTCAGGGTATATTCGCCTGTGCGTTAACATGGGACCTGCGTATTATCAAAGTGCAGCGGTGGCTGCTGCGGTGCAGGAGACGCCCGCCCCTGGGGGCTTGGCCCGCAGGCATACTCGCAGAAGGTGCTTTATATGCAGCAGCTTCAACCATTTTAAATGCGAATGTCCAGACAGAGCAGGTATTGCGGGAAAACTGCAAGTGAGTGCTAGACATAAAATAGGCGATCAGAGCAGGAAGGAGAAACGATGGTCCGATGAGAAAAAAATCTAAGAGGGGTGCTCAAGGCAATCTCCGCTCAAAAAACTCAAATGGGGGCCTGCCCCAGGCCCCGTCTGGATATCAGGAGGCAGTTCAGGGGGCCCAGGGACTGCCTATGCAGGAAAACCTTTATCTGAGCTCCTCAGGACTAGACTAGGATGTGCAGGAGTGGAGCTACAGTCCACAGGGCACACAGTGTTAACCCCAGACATGGGAATTAAGATATTGTCCACTGGAATTCTTGGTCCATTACCTCCACAGACTCGGGGATTTGTTATTGGCAGAGGCAGTGTTGCTGTAGATGTTCTGCTAGTTTACCCAGCTGCTATTGATCAGAACTATACAGGAGAGTTAAAGGTTGTGGCATCCTCCCCACGCGGGATCACCATTGT
>NW_022196904.1:39417247-39429184 GCF_008632895.1 Mastomys coucha
TGGCACGTGGATGATGGCCATCTGGGTTACAGACGTTTCATGGCCTGGATTTCCCACTGTGCGTAATCCCCTTGGAGGGCGGAACCAGAAGGTGTTACGCAGCTTTTGTTGCCCATGTATTCTCGTCGAGATCATATCGCATTTCCCTACTTCATTTTAATCAAATCAGGGTGAAATGTACTGTTCCTGCTGACCTCATTGGGATCCCTCAATTGAACTCCCGAGGCAGCAGCTCGGCTCGGCTCATCAGGTGTCTGGAGTCAGCTCCAGGGATTAAGCCAGAACCGGGAGCCCAGAATTCAAAAAGAACTAAAACTTTAATCCACTTTCCTGCCTGGAGCCCTCGCTTGCAGGGGCTTATTTACATGACTGATATGTACTGATATGCTTGTTCCCTGTTCTCACTTATATGCTAAAAGACATAAGATTGTTTTGCCTCAGGTATAAATATCCCCATTCACTAAGTAAAGATCACACCTTGATAAGCATTTACTTGGTGTCTTCCTTGTGTCTCCTAACCCGCTTATGTTCACAGGATCTCGACTTTCCTGTTCGTGAATCACCCACATTTAGAAGGAAACTGCGGGCCGGCTTCCTTCAAGAGACCATTGCTTGCCAGTCAGTTCTGTGTAAGTCTCCAGACTGGGACTCATGTGCTCAGGCTTAGGAGCATGAGACTCCCACCAAAGCTGTTCACTCTCATATCTACCTATTTTCCAACCCAGTGAATCCAATTGATATTAGTGATCTGTGAATGTGTGGGGTGTCATTGTCAAGATTCAGACAACCTAACTACCATTTTCACACTCCCAAAGAAAGATGAGTGTCCCTTCTCAGCATTCATCAACTGCCAAGAACCTCTTAAATCTGTGCACAATAGTATTTTATTTTTATTTTTTGAGAATTTCACATATGCGTACCATATTTGCATCATTCTTCCCACCACTACAACTCTTCTTATGTCTCTCCACTTCCTCTAAAATTTAAGACATTTTCTTCTTTATATTATGTTACACTCTTGTAAATATAGAGATATACTAATCCATTTACTGCTGCTCATATTACATGTCATGTTTAAGTCTGACCACTTTAGATTTAGTAACACATAAGGAGTGCTCATCCCTGAAGAAGACTTATTTTTCTATCCCTGTAGCCATTAATTGCTTGTAGCATGTCATCTATGGATGAGTCCTTGTGAGATTTCCACATTCATACTGATATGTGTGCTGATGTTATCAGTATATGTGTTCTGTTTAAGATTGGTGAGATTGTTAAGATTGTTAAGATTGTTTAAGATTGTTGAGATTTGTGTGGGTGTGGCCTCCCTGTCATGTCTAGAAGACACTATCCTGATGTAGACGTCTGTTCTTCTGGATATTACCATCTTTCTTCCACAGTGTTCTCAGTAGTCCCTGAATCATAGGTATGGTGATTTTGTTGTAGATGTACAATATAGGCCTAGGAAACCCATGCTCATATGTTTGTCACACTTAGAACTGTTCTGGATTGTAAGGCAGTGGTCTCTTTGGGCAACTTAGGCTCAGTTGAGTAATAGGCCTAGAACCCTGGAGCCCCAGTGGACAGTTTCTGCCTGCTGTGGGCAGAAGGAGTTCGATTATAACTCCTGAGATTTTAGCTCCTGTTTCAGTCACAAACTCTCACAGATGCCCCCGCAGGAGATGTGTGCTCTATCAGGCCTCAAGCTTGCAGCATTCTAGGTGGACCCTACACCCAGTCATCTTACCACAGCCAGGCATGCCTTGCTCCAAAGACAGATAGCTACGCCTCATACAATATAAAGAGCGTTTTGCCCCCTCCTCCCTCTCTTGCTCTTTGTCTCCTCTCTTGCCCTCTTCCTCTCCTCTCTTATTCTTTGTCTTCTCTTTTGCCCTCTTCCTCTCTTGCCTTCTCTCTCTTGTGCTCTTTGCTTTCTTCTCCTGCTTCCTTCTTTCCTTTCTCTCTCTCTGTCTCTTGTCCTCTCCTTCCTCTCCTTTCCTTCTCTCTACTTTACTGGCCTTTTTTGTCTTTCCTATAATAAAATATCTCATTTATACATTGCCTCCTTTTTAATTAACACACCCTGCCACAGGCCTCAGCGGCAGATAGAGAGACCCAGGCTGCAGCAGCGAGCCACCCAGGCCCCACACAGGCTTTGCAGTATCTTCCATATACTTCTACTCTGTGGTATCCAGATATTGAGTTCAAGTCATTTGAGACAGCCCATAAGCAACTATTTAAAAGAGTGCTATTCCAGATGCCCCAAAATGTAGCAATATAAAATATTCAATTAAACTAGATAAGAATGCCAATAAATAGATTCAAACACACATAGGAGAGTGTGTATTCTAGATGTATATTATATACAGTATGGAAATATAGAAGTGTATTCTAAAGAAGAATAGATTACAATAAGCATAGAAGAATGCCAATGAACAAAATATTGAATAGTATTCAGAAATGCAGTTCAGAAAAGAGAACCTGTGATAAACAGCCAGCACTACAAACATAAATGAGTAAAGGATCCCAAACAGAAAGCCACTACATGTATGATCATAAATATTCCACATTTTAAACTATGCACAGTATAATAAGAAGCTAAAATATAAAGATTGTAGTTTAACTTAAAGACTTAGAACTATAAAGACTTAGAACAATGACTTAGAATGTTCTCTAAGAGACTAGTGTAGCATATAGGATATTGCTGTTTCCTTTGCTTGCCCCTCAGAGGTAGAAATTAAGTACCTGTTGCTGATGACACCATATATTCCAAACACAGGGTCCAGAGACATCTGAGCTGGTGTTGACTTAAGTGGCTTCTCTTGCATGTACCAGAAGATGCCATGCAGACTTCTAAAGGAAGGAACTGATCAATAGTCATTCAGCTCTGATGCCTATGAAAGTCATCAATGGTCATAATGACACAATAATCCCAAGGCTGCACACACACCTCACATAATTCTGTAGTAATCAACAGTTCTCCAATTAGACTTAACATGTGATCAACAAGGAGAAATCATATGTGACATGAGAAAACCTAGGTATTTATTCAGGGCTGGTGAAGTCATGTATCTTGGAGGAGAACCTACAACCATTGCTGGATTAGTTAGCATAATTCCTAAATTCATTCTAAATATTTGTCCTTATACCCACATCTAAGTGTAGTTCTCATCTCTCATTGTGAAAAGTTCTCTTTGTAACAGACAAATACAATGAAGGAAAATAAAAAAAGCACTGCAGATGTATGAAGCCCAGTTTCAGTGAATTCATGTATAAATGACTCCCAACACCTGATGTTCAGAAAACATTGAGGAGTAGGAAAGCAGAATGATTGTAGGAAACCAGAAAATAAAGGAGAACATGTATCCTAGTAACATATCTTTGCTCATCATTTAATTTTAATCTGACATGGCTTTATTTAAAAATAGGCATCTAGGTAGCAACATTGTTATGTCTTTATATTTTTTCACAATATTCAAGGTAGGCAAGCAAGCCAGGCAAGGAACAATGAAGGAATCAATTTTGAAGCTGTGGGGATAACATATAGAACACGATTATTCCACTGTTAAGAAACTGGGGATCAGGTTTTTAATTACATGTTGAAGATTTAATATATGTCTTGCCATATTATACAAGATAAATGTAAAGAGAAATATATGACACAATTTCATTTATAAGTAAAATGTATTAAAGTGTCAGTATTTATATATTGACTATAAATGACTATAAATAAGGAAATAATGCAGTTCTCATCAAATCTTTATGTTAGAAGGTAAAAACATAGTTTAAAAATATTAAAATATTTTTGTAAAAGTAAAAAGTAAAAGAAAGTGTCATATTTTTTTTCTGTTGCCATGATAACCAACTGTACTCATACAAAACATTTCATAGGAAGTTTCATAATTCCCATGGGGTGGAATCCATGACCATCATGGCCAGAAGCCTGAGAAGAGGCAGGCAGGCAGGCATGGAAATGGGGCAGTTGCCAGAAGCTTATATCTTACCCTCAAGCTTGAGGCAGATAAGAGCTAAATGGGAATAGTACTGGATTTTGAAACCTGAAAGATCACCCCTAGTGAGATATACTTCAACAAAGACACACATTTTAATCCATCCCAAACAGTTCCACCAACTTTGAGCAAAGCATTCCAAAACAAGATTGCAGAGGAACACTTTCGGGTAAACCACCACATTCCAGTTCTTGGACCACATAAGCTTGTAGCTATATCACAGTGGAAAACACACTAAGTCCAACTTGAAAAGTCCTCACAGTCTTTCACACCATCAATACAAGTCCAAAATCAAGGTATTCTCTTAATTGTAACTCCTTGTCAAATCAAAAAAAAAAAAAAGTACGTTTCCAATATACAGAAGCACAGATCATAATACCATAAATGACAAAAGAAAGGAATGGAGACATAGTGAGGAAATACTGGGCCAAGCAAAATCAAAATCCAGCAGAGCAAAGTCTAAATCCTGTAGCTTCATATCTTGGTGTCAAAAGGCTGAGGTGACTCTCTACTTTCAGTTTTTCAACTGCAATACACTTCTTTCTCTTGGGATGGTTTCACTATCTCTACAAAGAACTTCTTGGCAGATATGCCAAACTTCTGGCATCTCCAATACCTTGGCATCTCCAATAAAATCTAGGATTTATTTTCACAGCTTCCTGCAATGAACTTTCCAGGCTTCCAGGCAAAGACTCCCTGCTACATGCCTGGCCTCATTCACTTTTCTTAACCTTGGAGGAAGGTTCTACAAGCCATTTACACCTGCATCCTTCTTGACTCAAAGGCCAGAACCAGAAGATTGATGCACCAATTTCTGTTTACCCAGTATTGAACTGTCAAGTACATTTTCCATATACAGAGGCACAGATCCTACATCTTCATTTCCTTGAATTACAATTGCATAAGCTTTGATTTATTGCTTTCATTTGCTGAATAAATTTTCCTTTGCTTAATGAGAGTCTTTAGGTATTTCCTTTTTGCAAGTTGGGTGACGTCTTGGCCTGGAGAAGCACCTCATGTATTCCATTTCCCATCAGACCTTTCTTTAAACTACTCACCTCTTTAAGCACAAGAATTAGCTCCAAAATTTAAAACCTTGCTTATTTTTTCTCTTCAAATGTACATTTTGTATTTCTTTTTGCTCTTTTCACTAATTTTCACTGTAAACCTAACATCCTTTGCCCAAAACAGTTATTTCCAACCTTTTCAATTTAGCCTTAAGCACATTCTTAGGAGAAGGGTAAAAAGCAGCCACATTGTGTGACAAATATCCAAGAATTTATTTTTAGCCCAGTTACTAAAATAGTTTTTCACAAAAACTGTGTGAGCTAGGCCTCCATAATATACAATGATCTCAGTATCACTTTTATCTAAGTTCCTACTTTCTTGAGCCTTCTTCTGAAGGAGAGATTTGTCAGTTGTGGTTGATAGCTCTTCTGGAACTCATAAAGCTTACAAGGAGTCCCATCAAATGGAGTTGGTAAAGCCCTAAGTAAGGTAGCTGCAGAAATGCTGCACCCAGTATTTATCACAAGTTCAATATCAATCAACTTCTACAACATTAGCTACCTTCCCAACTGATTTAACCGTGGGTCATCAACTAAACAATGTTATGAAAATGCCACAAATGTATAAAAACATAGTTCTCTTCAATACTATTTATGCCTGATCAAAGCAGCTCTCACTCCCTTCCAGACTGTTTTTAGTTCTCTAGATATACCTGAGCAACCTATCTCTCCACATTCTTCCTCCTCAGGAATGCCTTGTATGGCTCTCTGCAGAAGTAGCTTGAGAGTCTTCCATTGGAACCAATGATATCTAATAGAGCCAACAAGTAATTAAATGATGGGGTTTCCACAACTGTTAACACAGGATAGAAATACTGTGACTGGCTAAAAACCACAAGGTGCAATATAATAAAACTTTTCAATCCACACTAAGAAGAACCAATAGATACCATAGGGTAGACCAAAGATCAGGAAGACCAACATTGTAAACACAATGGCCACATATATCCTGGTCACAGGAATCTTGTGTAAGCCCCAGAAGATAGTAATTGCCAAGGCCATACTGGATCCCAAGAGAACCACAAGTAAAACAATTAACCATGCAGTAGTGATTAAATCAAGTGTCTTATACCAACCAGGGCCACTGGTATAAGATAGAAAGCCACATTCCTTTCCTTCCATGAGGCTCTACAGAAGGGACAAGACCCAAAGCAAAGTACATATGACAACTGATGTGTGCCTTGGGCATTGGCAGTGATACCAGATGGGCCACATGACTGACAGGCAGTGTTCAATGGTGCTGAGGATACTCAGGCCACAAAGATAAGGAAAGTTTAACACAACAATGTAAAACAGAGAAATTTGGATGGGGATAGAATCAATGTCCAAGATAATATAAAAATAAAATCCAATTTGAAAGCAAATGAAGAGAAAGTCAGCTTCAGCAAGATTGAGGATGTAGGCAGAGAAGGCATTCCTGTGCATCTGGAAGCCCAAGAACCAAAGTACTGTGACATTTTCAACCAGCCCAACTAAGGCAATGATAAGGGAAAGAAAAATCATGGTGTCATACACGACTTCACAAAATGACATTCCAGTGTGGTTGCTTTCATTTATAGCTGTGATGTTAGTTTCCCAGTCTTTTATGTTTGAATCCTCCCTTAGAAGTCTTCCACTGATGTTTCTGGAAAGAAAAACAAAACATGAACACATGCTTTTTGTTCTCTGATTCTTAGAATCACAATTATATGTGTTAATGGTTTACCTAGTTTCTAAATAAGAAACAAGATGGTAGAGATGAAGTAATTTATCAAAATCAATATTTATGGAGACTTAATTTAAATATAGCATATATATTTAGGCTATCTGCAACCCATATCCTGTATTGATATTAGAGTAGTTGATGGTCCCAATATAAACACTCAGTATCTCAGGCTGTTTTAAAATTCCTGTTTTAAAATAAACTATTTCTCAGAAAGAAAAAAGCAGTGTGAATCCTTTTCTTACTGTCCTATGGCTGGTTCTTCTTTGCTTTGGGGACTCAGAAGCTAAAAGCATGAACAACAGCTGCTGTTTTCAGTCTTGGAAGGAGGAACCTAACAATTGGGAAAATATGGAAATCCTGGAGGACAGTCATAAAATATATGTCAAATTATACTGAGACCAGTATGCAAGTTACCAGACCTGTAGAGTAGCATGACTTGGTATCCATTTCAAATTATAACCTACTAGGAGGAAATTCTTTGAGGACATTAAGCATTTTTCTGTTGCCTGTTGTTATATCACAAGTATCTATCTTTCTCTAAGGGCACAATGAATAGCTGAGAATTTTCACTCAACAAGTGGATAAGTGAATCACAAAGTCAAAAGTAGATGTGAATTTAGAATAAAGGATTTTGCAAACATTTTAAAGCACATTCAGTGCCACAAATTACATATGAAAAGAAAAAAATAACATTTTGATGATTCTGTCAGTGTACAGCTCTAGTATTCTTTAAAAATGGCTGATGGTAGCCTTGGTCATTCCCCAATCCTAGAGAGAGAGGGGAGAGAGGGGGAGGAGTGAGAGAGAGGAGGAGGAGGAGGAGGAGGAGGAAGAGAAGGAGGAGGAGGAGGAAGAGTAGAAGGAGGAGAAGGAGAAGGAGAAGAAGGAGAAGGAGAAGGAGAAGGAGAAGGAGAAGAAGAAGAAGAAGAAGAAGAAGAAGAAGAAGAAGAAGAAGAAGAAGAAGAAGAAGAAGAAGAAGAAGAAGAGTTCCACCAGTCCTAAATAAAGGGTATTATGACATGGAAATATCTACAGTGCTTGAGGACAGATGTTTTCTTGTAGGAGGTCGATAGAAATGCCATATTATTTTACTTGTGGATTATGCGCATATAGATACAGAAAAGCTTGGGTTTTAGAAGAAAGAAAACAGAGTGAGAGGGAGAGTAAGAGAGAGATAAAGACAGAGAGAGACAGAGACAAAGAGAGACAGAGAGAGAGAGAGAGAGAGAGAGAGAGAGAGAGAGAGAGAGAGAGAGAGAGAGAGAGAAGGAGAGACAGTAAGTTCCAGAAAAGCCTGAGTTATGGGAGAAAGAAAACAGAGTGAGAGAGAGAAGGAGAGAGCAAGAGAAAGAGAGAAAGAGAATATAAGAAATCTGAGAGACAATTTAAAGACCAAACTTATAAATTCTTTGTGAATAAAGTAGGTCTGGGGTACAGACTAAAGCACAGAAAACTAATTCTATAAGATAGAAGATAGATTTTCCTTGATCTTCAGGAGGATATGGATATTCAAAACAGGTGGTGTTCCAATGGTACACAAGAAGAAATGAACCCATAAATATCAAACTCAAGTGACAAGTGTCAGGAGTAGATGACACATAAAGAATGTTAATGCTGTGATTTTTCTCCCTGAACCCATTCTACTGCCCCCTGAGTCCTCTGTGGAATGCCTTACTGCCCAGAGTGGTGTACTATCCTCCTGATCACCATTGTACCACAACTACTATCTGCCATTCCATGGAATACCCTACCCTGTTTTCTCAGGGAGACTCCCAACAACTGGGAACTTGCATTGCTTGATGAGTTCCATTGTGTAGCCCAAGAATACCCACCAGAGGCCTACATCAGGAAATCAATGTTATGTCACCTTCAAATACCTAGTAAATCAGGAACATCCAGGGACACCTAGATAGTTAAAGGTCAGCATAACACCTCAGTCAACAAAAGCCATGGCAATATGAAACCTTCAGAGAGCAGCTATCTTACTATAGCAAGCGCTGGATACCCTAACACACCTGACTATAACCTTAAACCTCATCCTCTGAAGATGATTGAAGACTTTAAATATGAAATTAATAAGTCCCTTAAGGAAAGTCAGGAAAATAGAATCAGATAGAGACTTTAAAATGGAACAAATGAACCCCTTTAGGAAAATATAAGTAAATAGGGGAAGGAAATAAATACAACTGAGAAAGACCTGATATTAAAATTAGAAGCAATAAAGAAAGCACAGACTGAGGGAATCCTGGGGATGGAAAACCTAGGGAAGAGAACAGGAATAGCAGACACAAGCATCACTAACATAATACAAGATATGGAAGAGAGAATCTCAGGCACAGAAGATAGGTTAGAAGAAGTAAATACAACCGACAATGAAAATGTTAAATCTAAAAATTCCCTGATGTAAAAGATCCAGGATATGTGGCATACCATAGAAGGACCTTACCCAAGACTAATAGGAATAGAAGAAGTTGAAGTGTCCCAGGTCCAAAGACCAGAAAATATCTTCAACAAAAGCATAGAAGAAAACGTTCCCAACCTAAAGAAAGAGAGGCCTATAAACATACATGAAGCTTAAAGAACACCAATTAAGCTAGAGAAGAAAAAGAAATCCTTCTGCCACATAATAATTAAAACACTAAACCTACAGAACAAAGAGATACTATGAAAAGCAGTAAGGGAAAATGGTTAGGTAACATACAAGAGCAGACTTATCAGAATTACATCCTACTTCTTAACATAGACTATAAAAGTTAGAAGGCCCTGAACAGATAGCTGTCTTGCAGATTCTAAAAAGCCACAGAGGCCATCCTATTCTACTATGGCCAGAAAAACTCTTAGTCAATGTAGGTGGAGAAAATAAGGTACTTTAAAACAAAACCAAATTTAAACCCTATCTATAAATCCAACCTTACAGAAAACATTAGGAGGAAAACTCTAAACCAAGGAGGATAACTAAACTGATGAAAACACAGGAAGTAAGTAATTCCATACCAGCAAAACAAAACAAGATAATCACACATGAACACACACATACATACACACAAACACAAAAACACACACACAGACACCATTACCACCGCCACTACCACAAACACCACCAACAGCACCATCACCACCAGCATCTAAATGACAGAAAGTAATAATCACTAGTCATTAAAATCTCTCAATATCAATAGACTCAATTCCTCAATAAAAAAACAGACTAAAAGAATGTTTGCAAAAACAGAATCCATCATTCTGCTTCATACAATGAGCACACCTTAGCAATAAAGATAAACATTGCCTCAGAATAGAGGGCTAGAAACAAGTTTTCCAAGCAAACCGATCAAGAAAGAAGCTGGAGTATCCATTCTAATATCTAATAAAATAGCAATTATAACAAAATTAATCAAAAGAGACATAGAAGTATAGTTCATAATCATCAAAGTGATAATTTATGAAAATGATGTCTAAATTATGAGGATATATGCCCCAAATGTAGGGCTCACACATTTGTAAAAGAAACATTGATAAAGTTTAAATCATACATGGAATCCCACACATTAATAGTGGGAGACTTTACTACTACACACTCACCAACTGACAGGCTATTGAGGACAAAAATTTAACAGATAATAATAAAACTAAACCAACATTATGAATCAAATGGAACTAACAGATATCTACATTCACTCAGTCATGAAAGATTGTAAATCTTCTCAGCACTTCCAGGAATTATCTACAAAATTAATCATATACTCTGCCACAAAACAAGCCTTTGCACATACAGGAAGATTGAAATAATGCCTTCTTTTTTATCAGTCCAACATGAATTAAAACCAGAACTCAACAATGACAAAATCACCAGAAATCCTAAAGACTCTCATGGAAACTGAACAACTCTCTCCTCAAAAATATTGGCATCACAGAAGAGATAAGGAAAGAAACTAAAATCTTTCTGGAATTAAATGAAAATGAAGGTATAATATGTTCAAACTTATGGAGACAAATGGAAGCTGCTCAAAGAGAAAAGTCCATATTACTAGGTGTCTCCATTATAAATTAGTAAGTCCTTATACCAGAAATTTGAAGACATATCAGAAAACTCTAGCAAACAAAAGAAATAAACACATCTAAATGGGATATATGGCAGGAAATAATCCAATACTGAGCTGAAATCAATCATTTAGAAACAAAGAAATCAATTCAGAGTCATCAAGACCAAGAGCTGGTTATTTGAGAAAATCAACACCATAGACAAACACTTAGCCAAACTAACTAAAAGGCAGGTAACATGTATCCCAATAAACAAAATCAGAAATGAAAACAGAGACATAACAGGCAATGAGGAAATTCAAAGAATCATTAAGTCATACTTCTAAAGCCAGTATTCCACAAAATTGAAAATCTAAATGAAATGGATGATTTTCTAGACAGGTGCCACTTACCTACATCAAGACAGGCAAAATACTTAACTATTTCTATAATCCCTGAAGGAAATAGAAGTAGTCATTAAATGTCCTCCAATGAAAGAAAGTCCAGGGCCAGAGGGTTTTAGTGTAGAATTCTATCAAACATTTGAAAGATATCTAATACTAATATTCTTCAAAATATTCTACAAAATATAAACAGAAAGAACACTGCCAAACTCATTCTATGAGTCCACAGTCACCCTGATGCCTAAACCAAAACAAAGACTCTACAATGAAATTAAATTTCAAAACAATTACTCTAATGAACATTGAAGCAAAAATACTCAATAAAACACAAATGGAATCATCTCAGAACACATAAAAAGACATCAAGAAACCTTCATCCCAGGGATACAGAAATGGTTCTATATACAGAAATCCATCTATGTAATTCATCATATAAACAAACTGAAGTAACAAAATCACATAATCATCTCATTAGATGCCAAAGAAGCCTTTGACAAAATATAACACCCTGTCACGTTAAATATCTTGAAGAGATTAAGTGTACAAAGTACACACCTAAACATAATAAAAGCAATATACCTTAAACAAGTAGTCAAGATAAAATTAAATGGAGAGAAGTTTAAAACAATTCTACTAAAATCATGGACAAGACAAGGTTTCCCTCTCTCTAGCTACTCAACCATAGTACTTGAAGTTCTAGCAGGGACTGCTGGGAACCATGAGAGCCCTGAGATAAA
>NW_022196904.1:39430076-39436602 GCF_008632895.1 Mastomys coucha
CCAAGGAATCCTCTGAAAAGCCTCTGTCACCTAAACCCCCACCTGCCACTTCTGGCCCTGCCACCTCCTCTTCGTCCCCTCTTTAGCCCTCTTTACCTCCCACCTATGAAGATCCTGCCTCCTCCATGGAACAAGGCTGCTCTCCCTTTTGTGCTCCTGTCATTCCCCTCCACCCCAAGGTCAAATTCCTAGTAAGACTCTTCCCTCCTTGTCTCTGTGGTTGCCACGTCCCCCTCTGGTGCCCTCACAACTGTCGCCCCCCCCCCGTTGCCCTTCTTGTAGAACCTAGTGCTGAACCCCTTGAGCATGGCGATGTCAAGACACCAGAGGAGGAGGCCACATAATACCATTCTGAAGACTGGCCGCCCCTTCTCCAGACATCTCTGCCCTCACCCCTTGCACTCCCCCTATGCCTCCCCTCGTGTTGCCCTTCTTATGCTCCCTGTCAGTTCTCAGGCTGTTTTTGTAGGACTAAGGCTCAGCTTCAACATCAAATTTCTGATGCTGCAGAGATTGTCCACCTTCAGAAACAAATTTTGCTTTTGACTGTGCGCTTTTCTGCTCCAGTGACTTCCTTCCCTAACCCCGCCCTTACATTTCCCATTACCCGTTCCCAGACACAGCCAGAGACCATCAGGCCCGACCCCTCTACAGCTGATGGAGGGCAGGCAGACCCTCCCCCTGCTGATAATCACCCATCTTCTTCACGCACTCCCTCTGTTCATTCTGATCGCTCCGATCAGGGAGATGGTGAGGGACTGTCTGATGCCAGTAGTGACTCTTACGGAGGGGAGGAGGTGGCACCTCCCACCATTTTTCATAGACTTAAATTTAAAAAGCTTGAAAAGCTGAACGTTGCAGTCCATAATTATGGCCCCAACGCCCCCTTTACCCTCTCACTCCTTGAAGACCTTGCTGAAGGTGGACACCTGACTCCAAATGAGTGGATTACGACTGCTCAGTCAGTCCTCACTCATGGTCAATTTCTTGCCTGGCGTGCTGATTGGGCTGACCGGTGCCATGATGTCATTAGAAAAAATTACCAACAAGGCCGCTGCACTGCTCATAGATGGTCCCTTAGTAAACTTTTGGGCCAGGGGAGATATGCCAGCGATGAAAAACAGTGTGCTTTTTCTCTTAGCCTTGTGTCCCATTCCAGCTCTGCAGCCCTCGCTGCTTGGAGAAGCATTCCCTCCCCGGGGACCGTTCTTTCACCTATGACAAAAATTTTACAGGGACCCCAAGAACCCTTCAGTGACTTTGTGGCCCATCTTTTGGAGGCGTCCGAACGCTCCCTTGGCCCCTGTCAAGCCAATAATAAGTTACTTTCACAATTGGCCTATGAAAATGCCAATACAACCTGCAAAACGGCCTTGAGGGGCAGATATAAAGGGAAAGACCTTGATGAAATGATTCATATGTGCCGGGAGGTAGACCCCATTACTGACAAGTTTACCAAGGCCATTATGGCTGTTGGCGCCACTTCTGCCTCCGGGAACTCTTCATGTTTCCGCTGTGGCCAGCTTGGTCATTTTGCCCGCAACTGCCCTAATGGGCCTCCTCGAGGCCTGCCACCTCCACCAGCTACTAATAGTGACACCGGAGGGACCCCTTATCGCCCCCCTCCTAACACTGTTTGTCCACGTTGCCGCAGAGGCCGCCATTGGGCCAACACCTGTCGCTCAAGGACAGATATTATGGGAAATCCACTTCCCCCGCGTCGGGGAAACTCCCTTGGGGGCCAGTTCTGGGCCCCTCATCCTATAATGTTACAACCTGCATCGGGACTGAATGGACAGGCACCCCTTTCCAGTCAGACTGCACTCCCCCTCCCATTGATTCCCCTTCCCTCGTCCAGCCCCCCCTCCTATACAAACTCAGCTTCCTCCCCCACAGGACTAGACCTCTGTGCCACCACCTCAACAATATTGAGACCTGAAGACAGGGTTGTGTCCCTAACCACCTCTCTCCTTGGTTCCCCCCCCTCCCCACTCTTCCCTCCTCATCTTAGGACATGCGTCCTCCGCCCTCATAGGCCTGCTGACATACCCTGTCATTCTCAGACCTCCCTTGCCATCTTCAATATATCTTTTTGTCTCTGCCACCCAGGGTCCTTTGTCCATTTCCCCCTGTCAAGTTCTCGCCCGAGCCCTTTCTTTACCTTGCTTAAGCTCTCGTAAAGAGGCTGGAACCCTCCCTTCAGCCCACCCTCCTGAGCCGTCCGTTTTTTGGGTCCAACAACTGACTGCTGACAGGCCTCGTGTTAAAATAAAGCTTGATGGCCGCCTTTTTGAGGGTATCCTTGATTCCAGGGCCGATTCTACTGTCCTGTCCCAGACTTCCTGGCCCTCAACATGGCCATGCCAACCATCCTTGACCTACCTTCAGGGCATCGGGGTCTCTACTAATACCCTTCAGAGCTCCAAAATCTTATGGTGGGAAGACCCTGATGGTCATTCGGGCACTGTACAACCCTTTATTGTTCCAGGCTTACCCCTTAACTTGTGGGGGAGAGATATTCTTTCCCAAATGGGAGTCTTTTTGTATAGCCCCTCTCCAACCATTACTCATCAACTTTTAGACCAGGGGTTTCTCCCAGGCCTGGGTCTGGGAAAAGATAGTCAGGGTCAGTATGACCCTATAATCCCCACTCCCAAAAATGACCGCCATAGCCTTGGATACAAAGAAAATTTTTCATAAGGGCCAATTCTCTTCCTGCACTCCAGGCTGACAAGATAACTTGGAAAAATGATTCCCCTGTCTGGATTGATCAGTGGCCCCTCCCCTCTCATAAATTGGCTGCCGCCTCAAGGCTGGTGCAGGAGCAACTCGAGGCAGGCCATATTATACCCTCCACATCACCGTGGAATACATCCATTTTTGTGATTCAAAAGAAGAATGGGGCTTGGCATCTTTTACAAGATCTTGGGGAAATTAACAAAACCATGGTCCCCATGGGAGCCCTAAAACCTGGCCTCCCCTCTCCAGTAGCCATTCCACGTGGGTTCTTTAAACTTGTTATTGACTTCAAGGACTGCTTCTTCTGTATTCCCCTCCACCCAAAAGATTCTAAGAGGTTTGCCTTTAGTCTCCCCGTTACTAATCAGATTGGGCCCTCACCCCGTTTTCAGTGGCAAGTCCTCCCTCAGGGGATGGCAAATACTCCTCTCCCTGTGTCAAAAATATGTGGCCCAGGCTGTCGACCCTTTGCGTTTAAAATACCCCTTCCTATACATTATTCATTATATGGATGACATTTTATTGGCAGGACCCTATGAAGACCAACTTTCCACAATTACCCAAGAATTAGTTCACAATTTGACCACTTTGGGTTTAAAGATTGCCCCTAAGAAGATCCAAAAGCAACCCCCCTTTCTTTTCCTGGGTTTTGAGTTGGGAGCCTCTTTTATCCACTCTCAAAAGGTTAAAATACGACAAGACGCCCTCCATATATTAAATGATTTCCAAAGGTTACTTGGAGATATCAATTGGTTGCGCCCCTATCTTAAGCTCACGACCGGAGACCTCAAGCCCATTTTTGATATTCTTCGGGGTGACTCAGACCCCTCTTCTTCAAGGAAGCTCTCTCAGGAGGACGCGGTGGCCTTACATAAGGAGGACGTTGCTATCTCTCAACAATCCATCTCTTACTGTCTCCCTTCCTATCCCTTCTCCCTTCTCATCTTCCCCTCCCCATTCTCTCCAACAGGATTACTGTGGCAGGATCGCCCCCTCTTTTGGCTATATCTCCCTGCCTCACCCTCCGAGGTCCTCCCCACCTATCCCTCTCTTGTAGCTTCCCTCATCCAACAGGGCCACGAGGCTGCTACTAGACTTTTTGGACAGGACCCCCACTCTATTATTACCCCTTATACTACAACCCAGGTCCAGTGGCTCCTACAATATTCTGATGACTGGGCTGTCACCTGCATCTCATTCTCTGGCCGCCTTGATAACCATTATCCCCCTGACAAACTGATCCAGTTTTTACAGCGCCATCCTATTGTCTTCCCCAAAACTACACAGAGTTCTCCTATACCCAAAGCACCTCTCGTTTTTACAGATGGTTCTTCCACAGGCCTTTCAGCCCTCTCCATTGATGATAAGATGTTTCAAAAACAGACACCCCACAGTTATGCCCAGCTCGTTGAGTTAGAGGCGGTCCTACACGCCTTTGAACTCCTTGCAGATACTCTTTTTAACCTGTATACCGATAGTGCCTATGTTGCCTCCTCTGTCCCTCTTCTTGAAACTGTCTCCTTCATCAAACCTGATACTAAAGCTTCTCCTCTCTTTGCTCAGATCCAAAGCCTTATCTCCAGACGCTCCCAGCCCTTCTTTCTTGGCCACATTCGTGCACACTCAGATCTCCCCAGACCCCTGACCGAACAAAATGCATGGGTAGATCTTGCTACCCGCATACCTCTCCTAGGGGCTGCCATCTCCACTCTGGTGGACCCCCTTTCTCAGGCTCGAGAGGCCCACCGACTACATCATCTCAATGCCCATACCCTTCATCTCATGTTCTCTCTCACCTGAGAACAGGCGTGGTCAGTTGTTCAACAGTGCCAATCTTGTATCACCATCCTCCCTGAACCACATCTGGGAGTCAACCCTTGCAGCCTTGTCCCTGGGGAGTTGTGGCAGATGGATGTTACCCACTTCTCTGCCTTCAACAAGCTTAAATACATTCATGTGTCCATTGACACCTTCAGTGGTTTTATTTCTGCCTCCCTCCATGCTGGGGAGGCTACTCAACATGTAATTGATCATGTTCTTCATTGCCTCACCATCGCTCCTAAACCTAAAATTTTGAAGACTGACAATGGCCCTGGTTATACCAGTTCCTCCTTTAAATCCTTTTGTGCTCAACTCCAGATTAGACATGTCACAGGAATGCCTTACAACCCCCAGGGCCAGGGAATTGTAGAAAGAGCATACCAGACTCTCAAAGCTATGCTTACTAAGTTGCAATCATCAAAGGGCATTTTGTATCCTACTACTGTAGGACCTCGTCTTCTTCTGAGTCATGCCCTGTTTGTCCTTAACTTTTTACAACAAGATCAGTCTGGACATTCAGCAGCTGACCGCCTTTGGCATTCCTCCACATCATCCACCTATGCCAAGGCTAAGTGGAAAGATCCACCCACACATCAATGGCATGGCCCCGATCCTGTTCTTATTTTGGGCAAAGGACATGCCTGTATTTATGACCAGAAGGAAATGAATGCTCATTGGCTACCAGAGTGTCTGGTCAAATTGTTTAATCCCCCTCCCCCAGGGAACCCCCCTGAGGAAAATATTAATTCTGTTTCCTTGTAGAATGCTGTTTCATTTGGTCCTGGCCTATATTTTATCTCCAACTGTGAGTATTTTGTTACACCCTCTGGGCCCCTCTATGATTTACAATTTTACATAGGTTGTTATTAATCAGGCTGGTGATGTTGTTAATTCCACATCTAAACTTGATACCATTCCCCATTGACACACCCTACAAGTAGATCTCTGTGTGCTGGCTCTTGGGGCTGACCCAGATTGGGGAACTTCTTCCACCATTTGGCCACACATTCCCCTAGAAATGGGCACCAATGTCCCTCCGGTCTGTTACAATCATCGAAGTAGGGCTGCCCTCACTCTCCTTCCAATTTAGGTCTCCCCCGTCTCCCATCAACGCCGAGAGCTTAATCACCAGTGTGGCTTCTCCCCCGATTATTTCTGTAGAAGCTGGGGTTGCGAAACCACCGGAGACACTTACTGGGGCCCCTCCTCTTCATGGGACCTTATTACTGTTACCAGATTGAATCCTCCCATGACCCCTAAATTTGAAGAGTGCAAGAATTGGTGCAACCCCCTTTCTATACAATTTACAGCCCAGGGAGAAAAACATTCCTGGGGAACTAGGCCTTTTGAATGGGGACTTCGAGTGTATAAAGGAGGAAAAGATTTTGGTCTTACTTTTAAACTTCAACTCCGTAAAGAAGTCCTCAATAAAAATGCTGCTGCAGCGGAACCCAATGCCCTTTTTCAACACCCCGCTCCTGCGGCCCCTATGGCCACTGCTCACCCCGCTCCTGCCCCCTCCCCTCTTCCTAGCCCCCTACCTCCAACCCTATTCCAGCCCACTATTCCTTCTGGGCCCCCACATTTGGCAGAGCTCATAATTAAGTTAGCCAATGCCTCAATTGCTACGCTCAACAATGATAGTTCTCCTAAGTATCCTGAATGCTAGATGTGCTTCTCTCCAACCCCAACATTTTATGAAGGCTTTGCCTTGCTTTCCACCCCCATTTTTACCAATAATACTTCCATTGCTGTTTCTGCCTCAGGCCCTGAAAGTGGCATAACTGTTCAGTCTATTTCTGGGATCAGCACCTACCTTCTAGGCCCCAATATGCTCCCACCTCAGTCCCTTACAGGAGTTTGTAATCAGACTACTGTTCTTAATCACACCTATATGCATGTTCTTGCACCTAACAATACTTATTTTGCCTGCTCTCTGGGCTTAACGCCTTTTTTGTATTCCCCT